>NC_066582.1:439276516-439576516 GCF_024323335.1 Lathyrus oleraceus | reverse complement strand
CAAGTAATGGATATCCACTCGGCCTATAACTGCTTGTTGGGAAGACCATGGATCCATGAGACTGAAGCTGTGACATCTACCCTAAATCAGAAATTGAAGTTTGTGAAGAATGGAAAGCCTGTCATTGTGGGTGGAGAGAAAATGTTGTTGGTAAGCCATCTGTCGTGTTTTTCATATGTTGAAGCTGAAGAGGAGGTTGGAACTTCGTTCCAAGCTCTATCTATTGCTGAAGTGAAGAAAACTAGGGCACCCGTGTCTTCTTTTCAAAGATGCGCAGAAAATTGTTGAAGATGGTAGTACTGATCAGTGGGGCCGTATGGTAGAGGTCGTCGAGAACAAGAATAGAGTCGGTTTGGGATTCCAGCGAGGGCTGTCTAATGTTAGAACTGAAGATATACAACCGAGTTTCCGTAGCGGAGGGTTCATTCATGGTAATGAACAACACTCAACTGCTGTGATTGAGGGTGATGAAGATGAAGACTGCGCCAATTTTGTGACGCATGGAAAGGATTGCAACAATTGAGTTGCTGTTGATGTTCTTGTTATTGTCCATCGCTCTAAGTAATTTGTTTTTCATTTATTTTGAGAAAATCCTTCTCCTATGCCTAAGGGAGAAGTGAACATTGTTGGGCATTTTTCAATTTTTATCATCAATAAAATGCAATTCTATTCATCCACATCTATGATGTTTTATTTTTACTTTTTGCTTTTTTGAAAATGGTAATCACAAAAAACATAAAAAAATAATAATTGTGCATCTACATAATATTTGGTCACAATTCACTTCTCTAAAATCAAAATATCAAATCATTATGCAGGTTGATTTCTAAACCCGTTGAATACAATGATCCTACTGCTTCTCCAAACTTTGAGTTCTCTGTGTTTGAGGCTGAGGAAGAAATTGATGAAGAAGTATCTGATGAATTATATCGTCTACTTGAACACGAGGAAAAAGCCATTCAGCCATTCGAAGAGCAGATTGAGTTAATCAACTTGGGTTCCGAAGATGATGTGAAGGAAGTCAAGATTGGGTCTTAACTATGTCCAGAGGTTAAGAAGGGGTTGATTGATCTTCTTCGAGAGTATTCAGATGTGTTTGCTTGGTCCTATCAAGACATGCCTGGTTTGGATTCTGAGATTGTGGAGCATAGATTGCCGTTGAACCCAGAATGCTTGCCAGTCAAGCAGGAATTAAGGAGGACTCACCCTGAAATGGCAGTAAAGATCAAAGAAGAAATGCCAAACCAGATTGATATTGGTTTCCTTGTTACCACCGAGTATCCACAGTGGTTGGCCAATATTGTACCCGTTCCTAAGAAGGATGGAAAAGTTCGTATGTGTGTTGATTATAGAGATTTGAACAAAGCTAGTCCGAAAGATGATTTCCCTATGCCACACATTGACATGTTGGTAGACAATACAGCTAAATTCAAAGTCTTTTCATTTATGGATGGATTTTCCGGTTATAACCAGATCAAAATGGCACCCGAAGATATGGAGAAGACTACATTCATTACACCTTAGGGAACATTCTATCATAGAGTGATGCCTTTCAATTTAAAGAATGCTGGTGCAACATACCAGAGAGCAATGACCACTCTTTTTTATGATATGATGCATACAGAGATTGAAGTCTATGTTGATGACATGATTGCTAAATCAAGTGATGAAGAAGAGCATCTTGAGCATTTGTTGAAGCTATTCCAACGTTTGAGGAAGTACAAACTCCGCTTGAATCCTAATAAATGTACATTCGGTGTTCGTTCTAGTAAGTTCTTGGGCTTTATCGTCAGCGAGAAGGGTATTGAAGTTGATCCTGCCAAGGTCAAAGCAATACAAGAGATGCATGTGCCCAAAACTGAGAAGCAAGTCAGAGGTTTTCTCGGTCGCTTGAATTGTATCTCAAGATTCATTCCGCATATGACTGCCACGTGTGCGCCTATATTCAAGCTTCTTCGGAAAAATCAGTCTTGTGATTGGACCGAGGATTTCCATAAAGGTTTTGACAGTTTCAAGGAGTATCTGCTTGAGCCTCCGATTCTGTCTCCACTTGTTGAAGAAAGATCGTTAATCATGTATTTGACTGTGCTTGAGGAAAGTATGGGTTGTGTTTTGGGTCAGCAAGACGAAAATGGAAAGAAAGAGTATGTAATTTACTATCTTAGTAAGAAATTCACCGACTGTGAGACTCAGTATTCTACGCTTGAAAAGACTTGTTGCGCACTGGCTTGGGCTGCTAAGTGTCTGCATCAGTATATGTTGAATCATACCACTTGGTTGATATCCAAAATGGATCCAATCAAGTATATTTTTGAGAAACCTGCTTTAACTGGGAGAATTTCCTGTTGGCAGATGTTGTTATCAGAGTATGATATTGAATACCGATCTTAGAAAGCGATTAAAGGTAGTGTCTTATGTAACACCCCAATTAAAATAAGATAATTATTTAATTTAAATTAATATTTTTTTTATTAATTTAATTGAATAATTGGAATTTGGGATTATTATTACTATTATTTTGGAATAATAATTATTGGGATAATTATTTATTGGAAAATATATATAAGTTGGAATTAAGGAAAAAGTCCCATTTTGGAGTAAAAAAGGTTTTTACGTGAAAAACAGAGAAGCGATCGTGAAAGAGGAAAAGGGCAAAGGCAGAGCAAGAGGAAGAAGGTTGGAGAAGAGAAGAGCTTGAAGCTTCAGATTTGCCGGATTAACTCAGGTAAGGGGGGTTTATCATCGGTTAAAGGGTATTATATGATAATATGTACTGGGTAGTGATAACCATTGTTTTATCTCTGATTAGATTGATGTATGATGAATTTGTGAAATAGTGGATGAATGAAATTGGATGATAATTGAAAGGAATTCGAAGAAATTTAACATCTATGCACATAACAGCCAGTGGATGAATGAAATTGGACGATAATTGAAAAGGAATTCGTAGAAATTTAACATCTGTGCACATAACAGCCAAATGACGTTCGCCATTATGCCTTCGGCGTTCGCCGTTTGGGTTTTTTTTCAGAATAAGAGCGTTTAACGCTAATGGCGTTCGCCATTAGCCTAATGGCGTTCGCCATATCAGTTTGACAGACAGTTTTTCCAGAATGAGAGCGTGTAACGCTAATGGCGTTCGCCATTAGCCTAATGGCGTTCGCCATATCAGTTTGAAGGACAGATTTCGCGTTCTAAACTCCCAGATGTGATATCGTTGTAATGTTGTTGTCGTTTTGTTGGGTCTTGAGTAGTATAGGTATTAGTAGAGTGTGCTAATACTGTGTTTGATTATGTGGCATGATATGATATGCTGTTGTGATAAAATGTGTTAATGATGTGTGATGCTATGCATGATGCTGTGAATGTATCAGTTATGTATGCATTGTGAATAGACTGCTTTGTGGCTTAGAGTGTGAGCATGTGTCTATTCTTGAATTGTTGTTGATGTTGCATTGCTAGATGATTAGCGTGCATAGCATAGCCTTCGGGGCTGTAGCTAATTCCCATTGTGAGGAATTAGTGAGTGAACCATTGTGGGTTTGTTGTTGATGTTTGCATGCTAGATGATTAGTGTGCATAGTCTAGCCTTTGGGGCTGTAGCTAATTCCCATAGTGAGGAATTAGTGAGTGAGTCATTAGATCTCAATGAGTGGGACTAGTGAGCTTAGTAGCCGTATCTGGAGGGATCGGTGAGCTTGAACTATATGTTCAGGAATAGTCGGTACCGCATGTGTGGAGTCTCATTGCATAAATATATGTATGGCGTATAATATGAATGGATGTATTCCAATATTATACGTGTGTTGTGTTGTTGTTAAGTCTGATTTGAGTTTATACCGGTGTTGTGTACTGATGTTGAGTATGATGTTTAAGCCGATGATCTATTGATGAATGTGTGTTGCAATTAGGGTGATTGATGTGTTAATTACTTAGCATTACATGTTGTTCTATAATGCTTATTATATTGATTGAGGAACTCACCCTTACAACTATTTTTCAGGTAACGAGAAATGAGTTGAGTAGAAGCTATGCTTGGAGTCTAGTGTAGTCTCCATAGTGGGTCATGCTCTGATAGATGTAACATCGGGAGGGAACCTTTTAATTGTTGTTGTTGATGGTTTTGAACTAAATTACATGTGAATGTTACATGTTTTACATGATTGAGTTGATCTCTATCCGCTGCGTAATTGTGCAAATACTTTATGTTTAAATTAAATAAATGAGCATGACTGTTATATTGTTTAAATGGTGTGGAATAATTGTGTGACACCCTTGGTGCATAATTACTCTGATTATGTGTTTATTGTTTTTAATCAAATTTTGGGGTATTTTAGAAGGGTGTTACATTAGTGGTATCAGAGCATAGTCGGTCGAGTCGAGTCGTAATTATTCTGTTTTCCCCTGTACAGGATAGGTGTTGTGTAACCCTATCAGTACTTATTATTTTAGCTTGTTGGGTTTCAGAATAGAGATGGCTGGAAGAGGTAGAGATGATGCTGCGATTGCTGAGGCTCTGGGTATGCTAGCTGGAGTACTTGGAGGAAATCCGAATGTTGTGGGAATGGGAGCTGCTCGTCAACTGAGTGAGTTCCAGAAGAACAATCCTCCAATGTTCAAGGGAGCATACGACCCAGATGGTGCTCAGAAGTGGTTGAAGGAGATCGAGAGAATCTTCAGAGTGACTGAGTGTGCCGATAACCAAAGGGTCAGGTTCGGTACACATATGCTGTCAGAGGAAGCTGATGATTGGTGGGTTGCTACCCGCACTGAGTTGGAAACTGCTGGTAATGCTGAGATCTCTTGGGCTGTGTTCAGAGAGAGATTCCTGAGGAAGTATTTTCCGGAGGATGTCAGAGGAAAGAAAGAGATAGAGTTTTTGGAATTGAAGCAGGGTAACAGGTCTGTTACTGAGTATGCTGCTAAGTTCACAGAGCTGTCAAAGTATTACACTCCCTATAATGAGGCTGCTGGAGAATTTTCAAAGTGTGTGAAGTTTGAGAACGGGTTGCGTCCTGAGATCAAGCAGGCTATTGGATATCAGCGGATCCGAGTGTTTTCTGATCTGGTTGACTGTTGTAGGATTTTTGAACAGGATTCCAAGGCCAGAGCTGAGAGCTATCAGCAGAGGGTTGATAGGAAAGGCAAGAATCAGGTTGATCGTGGGAAACCGTATGCAGCTGGCAAAGGTTTCCAGAGACAGAGTGGGATGAAGAGGCCTAGTGGGGGAGACTCTAGTGCTCCTGCTAAGTGTTATAGATGTGGTCGGGCTGGACATCGTGTCCATGAGTGTACCAGTGCTGAGATGAAGTGTTTCAAGTGTGGAAAAGGTGGTCATTTGGCTGCAGAGTGTCGGTTGAAGACTGTAACTTGTTTCAACTGTGGAGAGTTGGGTCATATCAGCCCACAGTGTCCTAAGCCGAAGAAAGAGAATCAGTCAGGAGGCAAGGTCTTTGCTTTATCGGGTTCTGAGACTTCTGCAGATGATCGTTTGATCCGAGGTACGTGTTATATTAATGGCTTTCCTCTTGTAGCTATTATTGACACCGGTGCTACTCATTCCTTTATATCTTTGGATTGTGCTGTGAAACTTAAGTTAGAGATATCTGAGATGTATGGTAGTATGGTGATTGATACTCCTGCGAAGGGTTCAGTGACTACTACGTCAGTTTGTTTGAAGTGTCCTTTGAGTATTTTTGGTAGAGACTTTGGGATAGACCTTGTGTGTCTTCCACTAGTGCAGATTGATGTTATCTTGGGAATGAACTGGTTGGTGTTTAACCGAGCTTCTATCAACTGTTTTGATAAGACTGTGATATTTCCTGAGATTGAAGAAGGAAAGAGTTTATTTCTATCAGCCAGGCAGGTGAATGAGGAAGTAGCAGATGGGGCAGAGTTGTTTATGCTGTTAGCGACTCTGGAGGCTAAAGATAAACTGGTGATTGGCGATCTAGCAGTGGTGTGTGATTTTCCTGATGTGTTTCCTGAAGAAGTGAATGAATTACCGCCAGAGCGGGAAGTTGAGTTCTCGATTGATTTGGTACCTGGTACTAGGCCGATATCGATGGCTCCGTACCGTATGTCTGCTGTTGAGTTAACGGAGTTGAAGAGTCAGTTGGAAGATCTGTTGGATAAGAAATTTATTCGTCCGAGTGTGTCACCGTGGGGTGCACCAGTGTTGTTGGTTAAGAAGAAAGAAGGTACTATGAGGTTGTGTGTGGACTATAGGCAACTGAATAAAGTGACGATCAAGAATCGGTATCCTTTGCCGAGGATTGATGATTTGATGGATCAGTTGGTTGGTGCGAGTGTGTTCAGCAAGATAGATTTGAGATCTGGGTATCATCAGATACGTGTGAAGACTGAGGATATTCAGAAGACTGCTTTCAGAACAAGGTATGGACATTATGAGTATTCTGTAATGCCTTTTGGTGTGACTAATGCGCCTGGAGTATTCATGGAGTATATGAATAGGATTTTCCATCCGTGCCTAGATAAGTTTGTTGTGGTGTTTATTGATGACATTTTGGTATATTCGAAATCTGAAGAAGAGCATGCTGAGCATTTGAGAGTGGTTTTAGGAGTTCTGCGAGAAAAGAAGTTATTTGCTAAACTGTCAAAGTGTGAATTTTGGTTAGAAGAGGTTAGTTTTCTTGGTCATGTGATTTCAAGAGGCGGTGTTGCTGTTGATCCTTCTAAGATAGAAGCGGTATCTAAGTGGGAAGCTCCGAAGTCAGTTTCTGAGATAAGGAGTTTTCTGGGACTTGCAGGTTATTATAGGAAATTCATTGAGGGATTTTCTAAGTTGGCGTTACCATTGACGATGTTGACTAGAAAGGGGCAAGCGTTTGTTTGGGACTCAAAATGTGAAGAAGGTTTCCAAGAGTTGAAGAGAAGGTTGACTACTGCTCCTATTCTGATATTACCGAGTTCGTCGGAACCATTCGAGGTTTATTGTGATGCTTCATTGTTGGGTTTAGGTGGTGTGTTGATGCAGAATAAGCAGGTTATAGCTTATGCTTCGAGACAGCTAAGGGTTCATGAGAGGAACTATCCGACACATGATTTAGAGTTGGCAGCCGTGGTGTTTGTCCTGAAGTTATGGAGGCATTACTTGTATGGATCAAGATTTGAAGTTTTCAGTGACCATAAAAGTTTAAAGTATTTGTTTGATCAGAAAGAGCTGAATATGAGACAAAGGAGATGGTTAGAATTTCTGAAGGATTATGATTTTGGTTTGAATTACCATCCGGGTAAAGCAAACGTAGTAGCTGATGCATTGAGTCGGAAATCATTGCATATGTCTATGTTAATGGTTAAGGAATTGGATTTAATTGAGCAGTTCAGAGACTTGAGTTTGGTGTGTGAGAGTACCCACAATAGTGTTAAATTGGGAATGTTGAAGTTAACAAGTAGTATTCTGGATGAGATTAGAGAGGGTCAGAAATCTGATATGCTTTTGGTTGATAGGTTGACCCTAGTGAAGCAAGGTCAAGGTGGTGAATTCAGAGTTGATGAGAATGGTGTTTTGAGATTTGGTAATCGGGTGTGCGTTCCGGATGTCACAGAACTTAAGAAGAGTATTCTTGAGGAAGGACATCGTAGTGGTCTGAGTATTCATCCTGGAGCTACGAAGATGTATCATGATTTGAAAAAGTTATTTTGGTGGCCGGGAATGAAAAGAGAAATTGCGAGTTTTGTTTATTCTTGTTTGACTTGTCAGAAGTCGAAGATTGAGCATCAGAAGCCGTATGGGCTAATGCAACCGTTGGCTATTCCAGAGTGGAAGTGGGATAGTATCAGTATGGATTTTGTTTCTGGTTTGCCGAGGACAAATAAGAATTTTGAGGCTATTTGGGTGATTGTTGATAGATTGACAAAATCGGCTCATTTCATTCCGATCAGAATGGATTATCCGTTAGAAAGATTAGCCGAGTTGTATATTGAGAAGATTGTAAGCTTGCATGGTATTCCGTCGAGTATTGTTTCGGACAGAGATCCTAGATTTACATCGAAGTTTTGGGAAGGTTTGCAGAAGGCTTTGGGAACTAAGCTGAGATTGAGTTCTGCATATCATCCGCAGACTGATGGTCAGACTGAGAGGACGATTCAGTCACTAGAGGATCTTTTGAGAGCTTGTGTTTTAGAAAAGAGAGGTGCGTGGGATTGTTATTTACCGTTGATTGAGTTTACCTACAACAATAGTTTTCATTCGAGTATTGGTATGGCACCGTTTGAAGCTTTGTATGGTAGGAGATGTCGGACACCTTTATGTTGGTATGAGTCCGGTGAGAGTGCTGTGGTTGGACCGGAGATTGTTCAACAAACTACGGACAAGATTAAGATGATCCAGGAGAAGATGAGAATTGCTCAGAGTCGACAGAAGAGTTATCATGATAAGAGGAGGAAGTCACTTGAGTTCCAAGAGGGAGATCATGTGTTTCTTCGTGTTACTCCGATAACTGGTGTTGGTCGAGCTCTGAAGTCGAAGAAGTTGACACCTCGATTTATTGGTCCTTATCAGATTTTGGAGAGGATAGGGGAGGTAGCCTATCGTATCGCTTTACCGCCGTCGCTTGCGAATTTGCATGATGTTTTTCATGTGTCTCAGTTGAGGAGATACATTCATGATCCGTCGCATGTAGTCCAAATAGATGATGTACAGGTGAGAGATAACCTGACTGTTGAAACATCACCTATGAGGATCGAGGATCGAGAGTTGAAGCAGTTGCGGGGTAAAGAGATTGCCTTGGTGAAGGTAGCCTGGGGAGGACCAGCAGGTGGCAATGTGACCTGGGAACTTGAGAGTCAGATGAAGGAGTCTTATCCGGAGTTATTTGCTTGAGGTATGTTTTCGAGGACGAAAACTCTTTTAGTGGGGGAGAGTTGTAACACCCCAATTAAAATAAGATAATTATTTAATTTAAATTAGTATTTTTTTTATTAATTTAATTGAATAATTGGAATTTGGGATTATTATTACTATTATTTTGGAATAATAATTATTGGGATAATTATTTATTGGAAAATATATATAAGTTGGAATTAAGGAAAAAGTCCCATTTTGGAGTAAAAAAGGTTTTTACGTGAAAAACAGAGAAGCGATCGTGAAAGAGGAAAAGGGCAAAGGCAGAGCAAGAGGAAGAAGGTTGGAGAAGAGAAGAGCTTGAAGCTTCAGATTTGCCGGATTAACTCAGGTAAGGGGGGTTTATCATCGGTTAAAGGGTATTATATGATAATATGTACTGGGTAGTGATAACCATTGTTTTATCTCTGATTAGATTGATGTATGATGAATTTGTGAAATAGTGGATGAATGAAATTGGATGATAATTGAAAGGAATTCGAAGAAATTTAACATCTATGCACATAACAGCCAGTGGATGAATGAAATTGGACGATAATTGAAAAGGAATTCGTAGAAATTTAACATCTGTGCACATAACAGCCAAATGACGTTCGCCATTATGCCTTCGGCGTTCGCCGTTTGGGTTTTTTTTCAGAATAAGAGCGTTTAACGCTAATGGCGTTCGCCATTAGCCTAATGGCGTTCGCCATATCAGTTTGACAGACAGTTTTTCCAGAATGAGAGCGTGTAATGCTAATGGCGTTCGCCATTAGCCTAATGGCGTTCGCCATATCAGTTTGAAGGACAGATTTCGCGTTCTAAACTCCCAGATGTGATATCGTTGTAATGTTGTTGTCGTTTTGTTGGGTCTTGAGTAGTATAGGTATTAGTAGAGTGTGCTAATACTGTGTTTGATTATGTGGCATGATATGATATGCTGTTGTGATAAAATGTGTTAATGATGTGTGATGCTATGCATGATGCTGTGAATGTATCAGTTATGTATGCATTGTGAATAGACTGCTTTGTGGCTTAGAGTGTGAGCATGTGTCTATTCTTGAATTGTTGTTGATGTTGCATTGCTAGATGATTAGCGTGCATAGCATAGCCTTCGGGGCTGTAGCTAATTCCCATTGTGAGGAATTAGTGAGTGAACCATTGTGGGTTTGTTGTTGATGTTTGCATGCTAGATGATTAGTGTGCATAGTCTAGCCTTTGGGGCTGTAGCTAATTCCCATAGTGAGGAATTAGTGAGTGAGTCATTAGATCTCAATGAGTGGGACTAGTGAGCTTAGTAGCCGTATCTGGAGGGATCGGTGAGCTTGAACTATATGTTCAGGAATAGTCGGTACCGCATGTGTGGAGTCTCATTGCATAAATATATGTATGGCGTATAATATGAATGGATGTATTCCAATATTATACGTGTGTTGTGTTGTTGTTAAGTCTGATTTGAGTTTATACCGGTGTTGTGTACTGATGTTGAGTATGATGTTTAAGCCGATGATCTATTGATGAATGTGTGTTGCAATTAGGGTGATTGATGTGTTAATTACTTAGCATTACATGTTGTTCTATAATGCTTATTATATTGATTGAGGAACTCACCCTTACAACTATTTTTCAGGTAACGAGAAATGAGTTGAGTAGAAGCTATGCTTGGAGTCTAGTGTAGTCTCCATAGTGGGTCATGCTCTGATAGATGTAACATCGGGAGGGAACCTTTTAATTGTTGTTGTTGATGGTTTTGAACTAAATTACATGTGAATGTTACATGTTTTACATGATTGAGTTGATCTCTATCCGCTGCGTAATTGTGCAAATACTTTATGTTTAAATTAAATAAATGAGCATGACTGTTATATTGTTTAAATGGTGTGGAATAATTGTGTGACACCCTTGGTGCATAATTACTCTGATTATGTGTTTATTGTTTTTAATCAAATTTTGGGGTATTTTAGAAGGGTGTTACATCTTAGCTGACCATTTGGCCCACCAACCTATTGAAGATTACCAGTCAGTACAGTATGATTTTCCTGATGAAGAGATCTTGCACCTGAAGATGAAAGATTATGATGAACCATTGCTTGAGGAAGGGCCAGAACCTAGTTCCCGTTGGGGCATGGTACTTGATGGAGTTGTCAATCAATATGGTAATCGAATTGGGGCAGTGATTATTACACCTCAAGGCACACATTTTCCATTTACAACTAGATTGACTTTCAAGTGTACAAATAATATGGCTGAGTATGAAGCTTGCATCATGGGGCTTGAAGAGGCCATTGATCTCAGAATCAAGTATTTGGACGTCTATGGAGATTCGGCTTTGGTTGTGAATCAAATCAAAGGTGAATGGGAGACGAATCAACCCGGTTTGATACCATATAGATATTATGCGATGAGGATTTCAACTTTCTTTACTAAGGTTGAATTTCGTCATATCCCTCGAGATGAAAACCGGATGGCAGATGCTCTTGCAACATTGGCTTCTATGAATATGGTGAAATTCTGGAATGAAGTTCCTAATTTGACTGTGATGCATCTTGATAGGTCAACTCATGTGTTTGATGTTGAAGAGATCAAAGACGAGAAGCCGTGGTATTTTGATATCAAGTGTTTTCTCCAAAGTAAGATTTACCCACCCGGGGCATCTTTGAAAGATAAGAAGACTTTGAGAAGATTAGCTGGTGACTTCTACCTAAATAGTGGCGTGATGTACAAGAGAAACTTCGATATGGTTCTGCTCATATGCGTGGATAGACACGAAGTAGACCTGTTGATGACTGAAGTCCATGAAGGTTCCTTTGGTACTCATTCCAATGGACATGCTATGGCTAAGAAGATGTTAAGGGCAACTTACTATTGGCTGACAATGGAATCTGATTGTTGCAAGTTTGTGAAGAAATGCCATAAGTGTCAAATATATGCAGATAAGATTCATGTTCCTCCGACACTGTTGAATGTCATTTCCTCTCCATGGCCCTTCTCCATGTGGGGAATTGATATGATTGGCATGATTGGCATGATTGAGCCCAAAGCTTCGAACGAACATCGTTTCATTTTGGTGGCTATTGACTACTTCACAAAGTGGGTTGAAGCGGCATCGTACGCAAATGTAACCAAGTAGGTTGTTGTAAGGTTTATCAAGAATCAGATTATATGCCGGTATGGTGTGCCAAGTAAGATCATTACTGATAATGGGTCGAACTTGAATAATAATGTGGTGGAAGCTCTTTGTAAAGACTTCAAGATTACACATCATAATTCTTCTTCCTACAGACCTAAGATGAATGGGGCCGTTGAAGCTGCAAATAAGAATATTAAGAAGATCATTCGAAAAATGATTGTGACGTATAAAGATTGGCATGAGATGCTCCCATTTGCTTTGCATGGGTACCGTACATCCATCCGCACTTTAACAGGGGCAACCCCTTTCTCACTTGTTTATGGTATGGAACTTGTACTCCCAATAGAGGTTGAGATCCCATCACTGTGTGTTTTGATGGAAGCCAAGTTGACTGAAGCTGAATGGTGTCAGACCAGGTATAATCAGCTGAATTTGATTGAAGAGAAGAGGTTGACTGCCATGTGTCATGGTCAGTTGTACCAACAAAGAATGAAGAAAGCTTTTGATAAGAAGGTTAAACCTCATGTGTTCATAGAAGGTGACCTTGTGCTCAAGAAGATCTTATCTTTCAAACCAGATTCTAGGGGCAAATGGACTCCTAATTATGAAGGCCCATATGTTGTGAAGAGAGCCTTTTCAGGCGGTGCTTTGATTCTCACAACTATGGATGGTGAAGAGTTCACTCATCCTGTGAATGCCGATGCAGTCAAGAAATACTTTGCCTAAAAAGAAAAAGAACAACTCGCTAAGTTGAAAACCCGAAAGGGCGACTTAGGCAAAAATGAGCGTCTCAGTGGATTGAAAACCCGAAAGGGCGATCCATGAAAAAGTTAGAGACATAAAACAGAAAATCTATCCCGATAAATTGAGTATTCCACCTTGGGGCAATTTATGCAAAAATTAGGGATTATGGCAAGTAACTGCATCCTGTTGATCTTCAGTTTTGAAGACATTCTTGAGCATGTCATTGGGTTCTGATTTGTTATCTCCAACCGAAGCCAAGAGCATAATGGATATCAAAGTTGGTAGAAGAATTAGTGATCATTGTATTCAATGTAGCCCATTTCCATGTAAATTACCATTTTTCAACTTTTGTAAAGATCTATTGAGTCTCGTCATTTACAGACTACCATTCTATTAAATAAAGTTGAGCTTTTTATCCAATTGTTTCTACTCTTATTTCTTTCAACTAAATAGAATTAAATTTTTATGATGATCATTTTGAAATTGAATTTAAAATTTAAAATCATGATTTTCTTAAATAATAAAAGCAATTATTTTTTAAGAGCAATCAATTTCATTTAAGGAATATCAACGGCAGTCTGAGAACAGGTAAGTCCTAAAAAGCGAAACGTGGTTGGTTTTCCCCAAGCAGCTGATTTGGTCATATCTTTCTGAACGGTAACTCAACATCTCAAGCCGAGTTTTGTTGGTTTCCCCAGCCGAGTTTGTATTTACCTCCCTCATGTTGTAGGCGCGGTTTGCATAGATTCAACACAGATTTTTTTTCCCCTCAGGTCGTCAACAGAGTTTATGCCTGGTCCCTGTTAGCATTGATTCTTGAGCAATATTTCTGGTCCTCTGCAAGGTTATCTCCCATTTGATATGGTGTTGACCTAAAATTCCCAGCAGAGTTGATGATGCAGATCCCCAACAATTTGTCCTTTTTCCCTTAGCCAGGGTCGAGCCTTTGAGAAGAATGATTCACATTCATCTGATTCATCTCTTTCTCCAGTTGTTGCTTCCATCCTGTTGAGATTGGTGAAGTGTGGTATCGATGATTCATATCAGTAACATTCGTATCCTTCGTGATTGTTTTGTCAGCATAATCATCATAGATACATATGCATATACATTCATAGATTTCATCATTTGCATTATTATTGCATTTTTTGTGATTCATCCTGTTTCTGATCCTCTGCTATGGTGGTATCCTTTTTCCCCGCGCAGATTCGGTGTGTCTGTCCTCTTTCAATTATACAGTGTCAACCCCTTAAGCAGAAAGAATTTAACCTTTCTTATTCCCCACCGTGTTATTTCCTCGTGGATGATTATTATTTCAGCTTCCTCCCCAGTTGATTATCTGGATGGAACCACTTCCCCTAAGTTATCTCCTCATTGGGTTGAGTATTTGATTGACTTTTTCTTTCTAGATATTGCCTAGATAGATACCTTGATCCCCCGAGAGTCTGTTACCCAGTAAATGGTAATATTCTTCTCGATTTACGAGTGCTTTACTCTTACCCAATACCCGATAATAGTAATCTACTTCCTCTTATTTTCCCCAGCGGATCCGTTTTCACGTTTCCCAGGAAGTCTATCATTGATATATTTATCTTGATTGATGACGAATATTTTCCCCTTTGAGTCTATCCTTGATATGTTCATCTTAACCGATGACGGATATTCTCATTTTAGTATTCTGCCCAGTAAAAGGAAGTTGTAATCCCTATTTCATCCCACGGAGGGTTAATCCTTGATATGTTCATCCTAACTGATGACGGGTTTCCTCCTATTTGCGGTTTTCTGCCCAGTAACCGATAGTCGTAAATCCTGCTTCTCCCTTGGAGTCTATCCTTGATATGCTCATCTTAACCGATGACGAATATTCTCTTTTCGGTATTCTATCCAGTAACTGATAAATGTAATTCCTACTTTTTCCCGGTAGTCTATCCTTGATATGTTCATCTTGATTGATGACGAATATTCTCCCCTTTGAGTCTATCCTTGATATGTTCACTATAACTAGTGACAAATATTCTCTTTCTTTGCAGTCTTTTGCCCAGTAACCGGTAGTTATAAATCCTATTTGGCTTTTCCCCAGCTGGTTATCCTTACCCAGTAACTGGTAATAAATACACCTTCTGTTTCCCTCGGAGAGTCATCCTTGATATGTTTACCCTAACCGGTAACAGATGTCCTCTATGTCAGATTATGTTATCTCCTTACCCAGTAACCGGTAATGGATAATATACTTCTGTCACTCTTGTGGCGAAGATCTTTTCTTCCCCAGTTGAGTTCGAGTGCGTATTTCCTCAGTGAAATCTCCATTTCCTGTTTGGTTTGAGCATTTCAGCTTTGTTCTGATTGACCTGTTTCCCCTGTAGATTTTTCCTTTTATCATCGACTGAGTCTTTCCATTAATTTATTTTCATGGAATCTCTCGTGTCCCCCAGCAGTTTTAAGTCGTGGCCTGGCCTACGCACAACCTTTTATCCCCCAGAGTCTTTGTATCCCCAGTGAGTTTTCCTTACGGAATGCATTATACTCCTGTGGACCTTCAGTCTCTCTAGATTCTTTTACTTTGTGGCAACATTTTCCCCACAGAGAATATTTTTAGCATTAATATCATATGCATCATGAGGTCTCTTAGGGACCAAAATTTGTTTCTATATGTTGTTATTTAAGTCCATTCTACTGAGTCAATACAAAGATTTTAACCTTCATCTCCTCAATTAGAACATCCTTAAATAGGGGCAGCTGTAAGACCCCAATTTTGACCCTAAGATCCCTCATGCTATCTCATCATATGCATTAGCATTGGGATCACACCTTGGCATCCTTCTTACCCCTCATTCATTGGGTTTGCATTGGGAGAGATCACCAAGCACAATTTGATTGTATCATAATTTTTTTTTTTCATTATTTACTAACCAAGATACCAAAAATATGTCAATGTATAGTTTGTTGCTTTTGTAGGTAGTGTGTATGCTCACCTATGCTCTATCAAGCTCATATCTAGGGTTTAAGACCCTAAATGCAAGGAGCTCAATCAAGAAATGGTTCACAATTGGATCTAAGTATCATATGTGGATCCCCATGTTCTTCACATGTTATCTTGATCAAGAAATCATCAAGAGTTTGGAGTAGATTTGCCTTGGAAACCCCAATTCATCTGGGTATCTTGTGTGACTTCTTCAACAAGTTCCTTCAATAATTGATCAAGTATTTCAAGGGATACTTCAAATTACATCATCTTATGCATATATGATCCTCCATGAGTCCCAAAATTCAAGATAATGTCAAGCTAGCAAGTTGGTTCATGATGGTTGATCAGAGAAAGTCAACTGGTCAAAACTGGGGTTCCCTAGAGCTTATCTCCTACAAGTTTTGTCATATGAAAATGATTCCAAGAGAAAATTTACTCTAAATTACATTCCAAACAACTTTCATGTTTAAGTCTAGAGCTATTTTTGCTTGGAGAGTCACTTTTTATGGTGAAGGATTATAGGCTATTTTGTCTGAACCCTAGTTTGGAGGTCAACTTCCCAAGACAAAAACTTGCTCAATTTTTATAATATGAAAGCCATTAAAATTACATTATCAAATTAAATATGTCTACTTCAACTTTGATTTTTGGAGGAAGTGCAAATTCAACTTGCAAATTCATGTGCCAAGAGGAAACACTATAGGTCATTTTGGGCCAATACCATTGCACAAGTGATTTTCCTCAACTTCTAAAATGCATAACTCCTTCATGCCAAATCCAAATGAGGTCAAATTTGTGACCAAATTTAATAGGTTTTAAAGATCTATAATGTTGGTGAAGAAACATTTCTCATCTGAAGTCCATAGAAAAAGTTATTCAAGGTGGAAGAAGTGAACATTTGACTTGGGACTTAGAAAATTTTCAAATATGTTTGATTTCCCAAACTTATATCTCAAAATTCATCATGATCAAAGATTCAAATAGAAAAGTTTTCAACATGAAAGTTGTTCCCCCTAATCTCACCTTTCCAAAAAGTCCAAAATTATCTCATTTGGCCAAAGTATGAGGGACTTGCGCATGGGTGTAAGTTAAAGGACCATTTGGATAATTTCAAATTCCATTTTTCATACACATTTGCATGGACTTCTAACATGATTTCAGCGTGATGCACATGGAATTTTGGATCAGATCACATCATTTCATGGGCCTAGTGCATGCCCATGCATCCATGCAAGGGAGAATTTCAAATTTTGCAAAAATTGGAAGTGTGTAAAAATCAATCTCATGGCCTATAAATAAGACCCTCATTGCTCAGAATTGAGGACCTCATGCCCAAGCTTTGAACCTGCAAACATAAACCCTCACCATTGAAGGATAAACTAGAGGATTTTCTTTGAAAATCGAGTTTCAATTCTCCATCTATTTTGAGATTGAAACTCCAAGAGTCCATCAAGCATCTGAAGCAAGACCAAGCATAATTGAAAGCAAGGTCGTGCCAGTCTGAAGCTCCATTGAAGGTGATTTTTCAGAATTTTCATCTATTCAATTTTCCCTTAATTCTCCATCATTCTTGTTGATTTTTGGTTGTCTGAAGTCCTATCAATGTAGGCAATAAGATTGAGTTGCTTTGAGGTCAAATCGAAGCAACTCAGTTCATGATCCTCAAAATTCAAATCCCTGTATCTTTTTATATACTTGGAATTGGACAAAATTGAGGCCAGATTCGAGCTCATGAGCATTTTTTTTACTTAAATCCATGTCTTGCTTTTTCATTTTGGTGATGGTTGATGGTGGACCAGTCCGGTGAGGTCCACCGGAGAAGAAGACCGGAGCCCTAGCTCCGGTGATGTGTTGCCATGCATCTCAGCCATAAGATCCAACTGATTTGTTCTAATCGCGTGCGTTGCTTTTGATTACCACGTGTGTGACATAGTTGACTGAAGCGCATGTGGAACGTGCGTTTCCATCCATTTGATCTGCCACCTCAATTAATGAGGGAGATCAAATGACTCTTCTTTTTTTGAATTTCTGAATATTTCATTTAATTGCTTATTTTTAATTAATTCATATTAATTTCATTTTTAATCCAAAAAATATGGGACTTTCACCAAAAAATTTCAAATATTTTCCTCTTTCATTTTCTGAATTAAAATTATTTTTTGGATTAATTTTGATATTTTTTATGAATTAATTGTTTGTGTGCATATTTTTAATTGTTTAAAAATACTTCTGACTTTTCAAAAATAATGAATTTTTTTTCTAAGGTCCTTTAACCTTATTTATGATTTTTGATCAAACATAAATTAATTTAAATGCATTTTAATTTGATTTTTAATTGATTAATTGTGTAGAAATTATGTTGAGCCAATTTTATTGACTTGTGAAGTTTGACTATGTGTTTGGGCCCTGGTCAAGGTTGATTTGACTTTTGTTGGATTAAAATCATTGGATTTAGGGGATTGATGAAATGTACATTTCATCTCCCAAAAGGAATGAATGATTTTAATTTGGTAAAAGCCCTCCCATGACCAATTTGTGTTTGTATCATTTCCTTTCCCTCTTCATCTTAAATCCCATTCTATCCCATCCCTTCCATTGACCAATGAAGTCTCAATATCCTAAGGCTAATTGGTTCATTAATAACTTTATGTTAGATGAACCAATACAAGTATGGATGAGATCAGGTTCATCCTTTGATCATTTTCTTTTTGTGTGTGGTATGTTTTATGAGTATGGTTCATTATACCATATCTCTAACATGCATTAACACCAAAATTTCTATTGTCCGACCTCAGATAGTTGTGACTTCTACATAAGTCCAATTACGTTTGCTTAACATAACGCTAAATTTTGATCCAAAAGGCATATCATTCTAGTAAGTGAGATTGTAAGTCTCCCCCCTTTCATGGTATTATGTGGAAACTTGGACTTTTTTCCTTCCTTTGGAAGATGTCTTGGTTCAAGGATCCATGCTTGTGAATAGAGGGTTGAATGTTCTCCAAAGAATGACTTAATCAATTGAAAAGCAAAAACTCCACTAACTTCTAATCAACTAACATTTCACTCAAGTCATTTACCATTTCATTTGCCACTTACATATCATTTAACTTGTTTATGTTTATGCCAATTTTACTTTGCTCACTTGAGCCATATATTGTGATTGTATATATTTGTTTGTGTACCATGTTTGTGTTTGTGGTCTTAGGACCTTAAAATACCTTAAAAACAAAAAAAATACCTTAAAAAGGTTTGTATGAGCCATTCAAGGAGTATGTCATCTAATACATGGGAAGATTAAAAAGAAGACTATGAAGTTGCTAGCTCGGATGTGACTATCTTCATTTGATGCCTTGCTCTTCCTCTTTCTATTTGCATATTGATATTTCTTGATTCTAAAGTCCAAAGGAAAAGTGGGTTTCTATATGACATTCTTGTCTATTGGATTGCATCCCATTGGTCAGATCTTTTCAACCCTTAACTTTTAAATTTTATGCTTAGGATTAGTCTTTTCATCTCCTCCCGTTTCTTAAATTTCAAATCTCTCCCCCTTTCAAAATCTTATTTGCTTGTGATTTCTAAACTTAGACGTTATTGCAAAAATAGAAACTCTGGCCTTATGCCATTGCATTTTTAAAATCTTTTCTTAAATCAAACCTGTGAATGAATCTAACCATATTGACTTAAAATTTCAAAAGACAAAAAGAACTAACACTCATTCAAACTCTTTTAGGCCCTTTGTGCCTCCTTTTAAATTCAAATTTTGTTTAAACGAAATTCACTCACTTTGAAATTGATACCACGAACTACGAGGTTTTGATCCCTCATTTTTATGTTGGTACATAGACACAAGTCCGAAGGTCTTCTCAAACACAAAAATATAAGTAATGAATTCTTTTCTCATCCCCACACTCTATTTATTACAAACATCTTTTATACCAAAACACATACACACATAAAAAAGGGCTCCCTAGGAGTACCTAGGACACTTTGGGTGCCAACACCTTCCCTCTGTGTAACCAACCTCATTACCTGTAATCTCTGGCATTTTATTAGTTTTGATTTGAAAACTTCTTATCCTTGGGTTTTGTTCGTACTTTTCCCTTTTTCTTTGGAAACAATAAAAGCGCGGTGGCGACTCTAGTTTTGTTGACATTAAGTTTATCCATAGCTTAATGGTCATGAATTTACCGCTACAGTACAATGCTTCCAAACTTCCATTCAAGGTAAACTTCTTCAAAGACCCAGCACACTGGGGCATGATGAGCTATATAGGGGCAAGTCCTCTCCATGCTTTTAAGCTGTGAAGGCAAAAGTTTCCATACATCGGCAATCGCCGAGTTCAAGATAAGTATTAGGGAATTATGCTATCACCCCGTTAGATAACCTTTTGACAGACAAGAAGCCTTGCTTTAAAAAAACCCTTCCATTACCCACCACATGGACATCTTTAGAAACCTTTAAATCATTGCATAAATCATCCTCATACATCAGTCACGTCGCTTCTCTCTAGCATAAAGCCATGCATATCATCTCATTTATCGGGTATAACCCCATAATATGAATATGACATCAAAAAGCCTTATAACACAAGGTCTGACACAAAAGTCCAGTTCCCGTTTGGAAAATCATTTTAAAGTCCAGTTCTCGTTTGGAAAATTATTTCAAAATCGAGTTCCCGTCTGGAAAATCATTTCAAAATCCAGTTCCCGTCTGACAAATAATTTTCAAAGTCCAGTTCTCATATGGAAAATCATTTTCAAAGTCCAGTTACCTTCTGGAAAATCATATCAAAGTCATGTTCCCATATGGTAAATTATTTTTAAGGTCTAGTTATCGTTTGGAAAATCATCCAAAGTCCAGTTACCATATGGAAAATCATTTCCCAATACTAGTTCACGTCTGATAGACAACTTTTTAAAACCTTTGTCACCTATTTTAATACCAATTCTCGTCTCGTAGCCAAAATTTAAGTTAGTCCCTGTCTGACAAACACAAAAACAAAGTCAGTTCCCATTTGAAAGCTTAATCCTTTTCACGAGTTCCCGTTTAGTAATCTAACCTTCAAGTCCAGTTCTCGCCAGACAGTTCACCTTCAAAGTCTAATTTCATTGGCAACCAAAGAATAAAGCCCTACAAAAATCCAATTACTTGTCTGCATTTTCACATGCATCACGTGTATCATTTTGTGCATAACTTTCCCACCAAAATGGGAAGTTTCAAAAATACAAACTTATAAATCATCAACATACATACATGCATAACCCTTCCGCCGAAATGGGAAGCTTCAACGAAAATCATTCACATTTATACATGCACATCTAAATATCCCCAACAGTTGCATCCTATACGCATCTCCATGCATCATTCCATGCATAGTATTTCCATGCATAGTGAAACATCATACAAAATCAGGCATAACATAAATCAGGATCCATGGTCAATCATAAGTATCCAGGACAATCCTCATTCAAGTCGACAATATTTCTCTAAGAGAGTTATTACCCCACATGTGCTCATGGAATTTTACTTCCCAACAAGTCATTCTTCAATGATTAATAATGATATTCCCCAACATTTCTCTACTATTGCTCCCCAAGCAGAGGTTACCATAAAAAGCCTCTTATGAGTTTTTTTTCCTACAGAGCTTTTCCAGTAAATCTCCTCTAAAAGAGTCATTACTGAGCTATTTCCCCCAACAGATGCACGTTTGAGATATTACTATAGTATCCTCAAAGAATCTTAGATACAATTGAGGTATCATTCCATTGTTGGAATATATCAATTATATCATATAAGATACTGCTTCGTTGATCCTCAGGGAATCTCACGTGTTTTGTTAGAGATACTGCTATAGTATCCTCGAAGAATCTTAGATACGATTGAAGTATCATTCCATTTTCGGAATATCTCGACTATATAATATAAGATACTGCTTCATTGATCCTGAGGGAGTCTCATAAGCTTTATTGAGATACTGCTCTAGTATCCTCGGAGAATCTTAAGATACAATTGAGGTATCATTCACTTGTTGGAATGTCTAAATTATATCATATAAGATACTATTTTGTTGATCCTCAAGAGATCTCATAAGTGCCCAATTTGTTACTGCTCTAGTATCCTTGAAGAATCTTATATGCGATTGAGGTATCATTCCATTATTTAAATATCTTGATTAGATCATGTAAGATACAGTTTCGTTGATCCTCGGAGTCTTGTGTGTTCTGTTCAAGACAAAATTTTGCTAATTCTCAGAAAATCTTAGATACGATTGAGATTTCATTCCATCTTTGGAAAGTCTCGATCATATCATAAAAGATATTATTCTAATGTTTCTCAGAAAATCTTGTTTCTTTTATTTCTTATATTGATTAACTCACTGTATTTCACCTTTGTATTACATCTCTACATTTCGAAGGAAAATATTCAAGATCTTTTCGTATTTAATTATCTTCCACCATAAATGTATGAAGACCATTGTCGTTCATACCTTCCAGTTCAAGGTAATTAAATAGGGGTAGCTGTCATACCCCAATTTTATCCAAGAATTTTTAAAACTTTCATACATCTGACTTTATTTTACTTTGCATCACCTGTATAGTATAACATGCATTTCATCACGTATAATTCCTAAAATGTCAAGCATAATAAATTTTCGGGTCTACAGGAAGACCGGTTGAACTGTTTCTCAAATATACATAAAATTAGCAGGTGAAAAACTTAAAGATCAGGCCTACAAATGTCAATTTTATTAATCTACTTTTCACGTAGTTAAACCTGGCGTGCTCACTTTATTTTTTCGACTACTTTTTGAGTCACATTTTGACCAACCTGAGCTTGTTCAACCAATAATTTTTTACTTCAAAACTTAACAAAAACCTGTATCTTTTTGAGAAGTTTATTTCACGTTGATTATTCTAGTGTATTCTTTTTAATTTTTCGGACAGTTTTGCGCCCAATTCTTATTCATATTTAGTCATTTTATTTTTATTCTTTTATCAAAGTGTTCGAAATAATTAAATATAATTTTCTACCATTTCATTTTATTTTTATTATATTTATTTAAGAAGATATGAATTTTAGTTGTTTTAATTGATTTAATCTCATTTAAATTAATTAAAGTTTTTAGAAGGGGCAACTTTGACATTTTAAATTATGTGTGCTTCTTTTATTTAATCTGGATCATTGATTCAAATTAATTAGCTATCCATACTCTTTCATTCATCCAATCAGAAAAAATAAAAATATCTCTCTTCCTCCACTTAGAATGTGTCAGCGCACCAAAATATCTCTCAATTCTCCACTACTCTCTCTCAATTGAATTCAGCCAGTCACCAATCAAAAAAAGACAAAAAAAAAACGGATCCCTCCATACACCATTTGACACGCGTCCCCCGAGGACCCTCACATGATATCTCTCTTAAATCTTCAATTTTAAAAACGGTAACCTTCTTCACTCTTCACTCGCCTTAAACCTTCAATACACCTCATCTTCAAATCACTCAACTTCGCCCTTATATTCCTTCCGACTCAGGAATACCCTTTCTTAAACCCACTTAAACAATTGAATTCACGCACACCTCTCCTTCTCAACCACCACCCTCCGTTGTGCCTCATATTCTTCTTCCCTTACAACTCAGAACCGTCATCCAACATAACTCCGTCCTCCACCTCAAAAACCATAAAATAAACCCCTCCTCTAATATCAACAACAAACAACACAACATCCACATTTTTGTTTCTGCAGATTTCACCACCCATACAACCACCTTAACCATCGTCGATCCATTACCACCATCACCATCAGCACCCTTCATCTCCTTCGTGCCTCAACGACGACGAACAAGTAACCCAACCATTAAAACCTCCATTTTGACCTCTTCCTTCCATACCACTGACATCATCTCTTCTCACCATTTAACATCAATCCACTGCCACCACATACTTTATCTTCAACTTCAAAATCCTTCCTCACCATCTACACCACTGCAAATCCTCCATTAACCTTCACACCAACACCCTTACACGATCCAAAACAACCACATAACTCCGACGATTTCAAATTTGAACTAGCCATAGGCTTTACGCATGAGCATCTTCATTATCTTGTGGTTGATGAAACAGATTGTTTACTTCGTGATGCTTACAATCATGAACCCAAAGAGGATGGGCCAAACTGGGTGAAGTAAAACAACAAAGTCCTTTTGCTTTTCCAAGGATGTGAGACCCGTCGACACCGTTCACGCACTATACAACTACACGAACTACACTCGTCCACTCACGGTTTCAGTTGATAACTATTTTCGTTTGAATTTTCGATTTTGGTTTCTTCATAATTTTGGTTGTTGCGTGGTTCTTAAGAAGTAAGGGGTGATTATAAGGAAGAGATAATATAGAAAATGACAAAAAAAAAAACGTGTTTGCAGAGAATAGAACACCAATTGATTTTTATTTTCCAATTTCTTTTTTTATTATTGTTGTTAATTTGATGCAGTTTTAAAAAGTGAAATATGTTCTGCTTTTATTTACTTTATTCTTCTTCTAATTTTTTATTATTGTTATCATTATAGAATATTTTCGATACATTGATATAATATTTTTGTTGCGTTATGATCTTGTGTAAGACATTACTCGTGTTGTCATAATGCAACCTGGTTTTTGAGCATATTGCGGCTAACTCACTTCGATTATTTTATATTTGATCTTGTTGCTTATTCTTTAATTTAATTAATTAATTAATTAATGTTTTTGTTTAATTAGATAATTTTGTTAATCAATTTTAATTAACTTAATCATTTGACTACATTAATTTTTAATCAAAATATTTTGATAATTAATTTTAATTAGCTTAATTAGGTGGTTTAACTAAATTTTAATCAATTGATTTTAATAATTAAAAATTGATTGACTTATTTCAATATCATTTCAACAATCATTCGTTTCAAACCATGAATTCAATTTCATAATTACTTCGACTTCAAATCATTTTTGTAATTCAAATCAAATCATTTTCACTAACGCGAGTATTTGATCCAACGTCAATTACTTTCTCTGTGCGATTAAATCTTTCCCCAATTAAAGCACAACATTAAACCCTTTCCTTAATCAAACATGAAATATAAAGGTTCTTGAAGTCTCACATCTCTTGAATCTTTGAATGAATGCTCTAGAAGCACACGTCTTGGGTTAGCTCTTCATTCACTTTTGCATTCCTAAAACACATAATAACTTGGACAAAAAGAGAGGTAATTGGAGTCTAGTATTCCGGTGGAACCTTTGAACAATATTTTGAATGTTCATTGTCCATCAACGAATTTCATAATACATTGAATGAAAAAGGTATTGTTGGAATCTAGCATTCCGGTAATACCCCCGAATAAGTGGTCCCAAGGCTCACGTCTCGTTCTCATCAAACATTCGTCATTCACTTAAAAATATGCATCACATAAAAACCTTATCCTTTCTCCCCTGTGAGATCAAAAACCTTTCCTAAAGAGTACATTTGTCTAATCCCTTCTAACGTGTACAAACTTGAGCTTAAACCTCCGCCGTGAGTAAGCAAGCCATGTTTTACCGTTAGAATGCGATCTAGACACGTGTTTAAACCTAACAATCTCCAATCAAACTAATTTCTCACCCCTATACAATCAACAACCTCTTTTCACAAACAAACAATATTTAGTCCTTTCTAACATGTACACAAACAAGCGCTTAAGCCTCTCATGTGTGAGCATGCATCTAAATATTTAAACTGCAAGAATGCGATCAAACAAGATCCCTTCTACCGTAAAATAAACAAGCGCTAAGTCTCCCATCCGTGAGCAAACAAACCAATATTTAACCATAAGAATGTGAACTAAATATTTGTAATTTAAAAATCATCAACCAACACCCTTGGCTAGAATTAACGTAGCTTTGAGTTCTCCATCGCACCTGGAGATACGTAGGAGCGAGATTCAACGTCTCGTCAAACACTATAACAAAAAACACCAAAAATACCTTTTATCTTGCCCCGAACTACGAAGCTTTGAGTTCCTAATTGTACCTGAGGATATGTAGGAGTAAGACTCGCAATCTTGTCAAGCAGCCTAATAAAAACATTTTGCGACCCTTTTTCTTTTCCTTTTGCATTTTATTAATCGAAAAAAACAATTGGCATAAACTAACATTCAATTGTAAGTTTTAACTAAAAGGTTCCTGTTGAGTACAACAGACGTGAGGGGTGTTAATACCTTCCCCTTACATAATCGACTCCTAAATCCAAATATGGTTGCGGTGACCATTTTCTTTTCTCTTAAGGGTTTTATTGATATTTTCCCTTTCCTTCATTGGAATAAATAAAGTTCAATAACAACTCTGTTCAAACCAATTTTTCCCTGACCATCACGAAGGATCTTATTTTTCAAGATGCGACAAGAGGTGTTTATGGTTGGGCGTATGATGCTAAGGGGTAAAAATTGGGTTTTGTTGTTCGATGTTATAGGGGGTGGTTAAATGATGAGTATTGTTGGAGTATAGGTGGTTGTGTTGTGTTGAAAGGTTGTTGGGTATTTAAGTTAGGTTATTGAATGTTAAATTTAGGTTGCTGGAGGACACAATTTGTCGACTTTATTTTCTACAAAGGCTTCTTCCAAGTTGTAGAAGTCACTAAAACTATATTCTTTTAATGAAAATTTTGAAAATATTCCTATTTATTATTGAAAAATTCCTAAAAACAAGACAAACTAATACATTTCACCATAAAAAATCACCACACACAAAAATTGGTACATAAAGATAAAAAATACATACAATCCGCAACATTTTAGATTTTGTAATCT
The DNA here is from genome assembly GCF_024323335.1 of Lathyrus oleraceus. Classification (NCBI taxonomy): domain Eukaryota; kingdom Viridiplantae; phylum Streptophyta; class Magnoliopsida; order Fabales; family Fabaceae; genus Lathyrus; species Lathyrus oleraceus. The sequence continues at coordinate 439,550,015 of NC_066582.1, read as the reverse complement.
AAGGACATTTAGAATGGTTCTTGTTCAGATTATATAATTCAAATATATGCATAATAGTGCATGTTCGAGTTTTATAATTCAAATAAAATCAACAGTTCAAAACGGAAAAAAAAAATTAATTTGAAAAAAAAAATACTAACTTCTTTAATGGTTATAAATTTCAAAGACGTCATCAATTCAATTAAGATTAGATAAAAATGAGACGATGTAGAGAATTTTTGTAAGTTTCATATTTGAGGTTTTCTTGTTACTACTATAGGGTGTTCAGATTTTCAAATTCAAACAATTTAAAAATATGTTCCAAGTCATATAATTCGGAGTATGCCTTTAAAATTTCAAGATTGACGAGACTAAACATGACCAAATTCAACTAAGCATTCACATTTACAATTTACAATGTATATAGTTAAAATGGAAATTATGGTCAACTCTTCAAGATGCATGCTTGAGGTGGTGTAAAAAAAACATTCAAGAGAAGGTACTTACTAGTTTGATAACATATAACATATAAACCAAATTCTATCTCTAGTCACTTATAATAAAATGGAAGAATTTATTTTTGTTGGGTTTATTTCTTGCATTACTATTGAGAGAACTAGTAGATGATAAGGTTTGAATTTCTTATGACGCTTCTATATCCAATGTGTGATTTATAATTATTCATCGAATCATATTGATATTGAGGGATTATATGTGGTTAGATGTAATTAGTGGCTCGTGAGGTTTTATGGTTAGCCAGGGGCTAGTACGAAAAGATAATCTTGGAGTTTTTTTAAGAAATATCTATCGTGTTTCAACTCTCCCTTGGTGTTACTTGGGTGATTACAATGACATTTTACTTCCAACAAGAAAAAAGGTAGAACTCATATACCTCATTGGATTATTAATGAGATTAGATATACTATGATGGATGTAGAGTTACTTGATATTCACATGGATAGCTATTTATTCATCTAGTTTAAGAGTTTCATCAGAGGGGGAGTCGAGGAGGAAAAACTAGACCGGGCTTAGTGTCACATAAATGAATAATGTTTTCTTTCTACTGGGCCCGAACAAGAGTATTTGGTTATACCCTAATTAAGGATCCATAAATGCCATTAATTTGTATCTGGATGAATTCTCTACCAACATGTCTATGTTCAACAGAGCGCACGAATCTTTCCAGCATGCCCAACTGAGGTTGGTATATTCAACATGTATCCTCCACTTCTTCGAAACCTAAATGACTAGTTCAACTTTGGAGATCCATTCAGTGCACAATACCTCGAAAATAAAGTTGACGTCTAGTAATCCTTGAACAGTGATAGTCGTTGCCTCAGCCTTCTCTAGAGACTATCTTCTTATTTGTTGGGATGCATATAGGGCATTAGGATCAACGTTTGATTGAGGAGAGGCCATAATAGGGTCAATATTAGGAATATCATGAGGATATATGACACAAAGATATGCATTATCTATAAGACACTTAACCAATTCATTTTTTTTACCTTGGAGGGGCGTCTGACCCCTATCTTCACTGATTGGGTAGGATTATCACCAAGTTGAACAACTTCAAAGTCTCCATCAGAGTTAGCCTTATCTCGTCTTCTCGTACATCATGGTCGACCGTATTAACTTCTCCCAAATCTTTTTCCGATACTTTTGGGGTGGGAAGGAAGTTTCTTAATATATCATTGTGGATGAACCTCGTTCTTCTTAAGTCGACATCGATAATCGACTTTCAGACATATCACTATGATATTATTATGAAAATGATGTCATAATTACAAAGTATAATTGGTTTCTTGATCGGTAAGAAACCCACGAGGATAGAAAAGAAGAAAGTAATAAGAACACAATGAAATTGGTTATAAACTGTCATTCTTTACTTTCTCTTTGAAATAAGATTGCAATTGTTACAGAATAGCAAATAACCTCTCTCGCCCTAATCCGGATTTGCATTATGCAATGATGAGAGACTAGTATGCTATTTTTAAGAAAACTAACACACTAAACTAATGGGCTTTTACACACAGGCTCATTACACAAGGTAACTTAGAGAACAAGAAAACTTAAACAATTATGCATAACAAACAGGCCCAATTTGACATGCTAAAAATCCTAGCATTATCCAACTACAACATGTGAACAGACTTCGACGACATGCTAAGGTCCTGTCGAATTGTTGAACCAAGAAGCTACCCTTCGACCATACTAGAGTTCGAACCAATATCTCACAAATCCCCACCTTGCAACAAACTCTATAACATCAAGGAAACACACTAGCTTTCTTCATGCAGCTTTATCAACTGCATATAGTGGAAAAACTTGAAACTTGGTAATCTCTTGGTGATCATATCAGCAACATTGTGATAAGTCAAAACCTTCAGCACTTGGACTTCTCCATGCTCGATTACCCCTCTGACGAAATGAAACCTCACATCGATGTGCTTGGTTCTCTCATGATAGGATGAATTCTTGGACAGGTGTATAGCACTTTTACTATCACTTTTAACAGTGATAACTCGACCTTGAAGATTTAGTTCCTTAGCAAAACCTCCAGGCCATAATTCTTCTTTCACAACTTCAGTGAGGGCGATATATTCCGCTTCAGTGGTTGATAAGGCAACAACCTTCTAAAGTGTTGCTTTTCAACTAATTGTTGTGCCAAACATAGTGAACGCATATCCAGAAATAGATTTTTTTAGAGTCCATACAACCTGCATAATCAGAGTCGACATACCCTTCGATTTCTGCTTTACTATTTTCACCACATGCTCCACCATAAATTATGACTCTGTTCAGAGACCCATTTATGTACCTTAGGATTCACTTCAATGCTTTCCAGTGAGCCTTTCCAAGATTTGCCATGTACCTACTTACAAGACTTACTACATATACTATGTTAGGTCTAGTAGAGACCATAACATATATCAAAGAACCTACTATATTAGCATATGGGATGATTTTCATATAAGCTCTTTCGACCTCAGTACTAGGACACTGATTTATACTCAGCTTTAATTGAGGGTTTGTCGTAGACACAACAGGTTTTGAATTATACATACTAAACTTGTCGAGAATCTTCTGTTGGTATGTCTCTTGAGATAAACATAATTTTGACTGCTTTATGTCTCTTCAGATGTCAATCCCAAGAATCCTGGATCCTTCATATCAAACTCATTATTGAGTCCAACCTTCATTACATCCTCGACATTGTTGCTTGCTATGATAATATCATCCACATAAAACAAAAAAATAACAAATGAATTTCCAGGTCAAAATATGAAGTAAACACAATGGTCGAACTGACTTCTAATGAAACCTATGTGTGCCATGAACTTTTCAAATCTCTTATTCCACTGTCGAACAGATTGTTTCAGTCCATATAAAGATCTATTCAACTTGCACATATAATCTTCCTTACCCTTTTCTGCATACCCTCCGAGTTACCTCATCAGGATTGTTTCATCTAGATCTCCATACAAGAAAGTAGTATTCACATCCATTTGTTCCAGTTCTAGGTCTAATTGTGCCACTATGGCAAGTAACATTCGAATGGAACTGTGCTTCACAACTGAAGAGAAAACACATCATTGAAGTCGACACCTTCTTTCTGAGTGAAACCCCTTGCAACCAATCTTGTCTTGTATCTCTTCGACGCCTTCTTACTGATGTTGCAAAATCACCCGGGATCAAAAAATATTTTTCTGTGAGATTTTTGGTTATGTGAAGAATTTGCACGTGAAACTATGGAGGTTTAAAGGTGGAAGTTGAGAGGAAGTGGAAGAGAGAGAGAGAGAGAGAGAGAGAGAGAGAGAGAGAGAGATGAGACTAGTTGAAAAAATAATTAATTTAATCTTATTAATCTTATTATTATTATTATTTATTCATCCAACTCTTATATCTATTCTACATTATGAGCGTGTAAATATATTTGTATTAGTCCTTCAATTTCCAAAACACTTATTTGCATAACCAAACAAAACTTATCTTTCATTACTTACCATTAATATATATATATATATATATATATATATATATATATATATATATATATATATATATATATATATGTATATATATATATGTATGTATGTATGTATGTATGTATGTATGTGGGTGGGGTGGGGGGGTAACAACTCTTTTTGGAGGATAAGGTATTAATCGAAGAGCCTTTTACTTTAGAAGTTTGGGTCCGGACGAGTTCAACTTGGGATTCTTTAAAGTTTGCTGGGATTTCCTCAAAGATGATTTATTCAGATTTGCTAATGAGTTTTATGAGTGTGGTAGAGTGCCAAAGGCAATAACAGTATCATTTCCTGCTCATGTGCGGAAAGATGATAACCCCAAAAAGATCAATAATTTTAGACCAATCTGTCTAATTGGTAGTCTTTATAGGACTTTATTCAATATTTTGGCTAATAGAATCAAGAATGTCATGAATAATCTGATTTTGAAATCTCAAGCGGCGTTTTTTTTTCCAGGAAGGCAAATGCTAGATGGTTTTTTGGTGGTGAATGAGGTGTTGGATTTTGTAAGGCGAAAAAAGGAGGAATATTTGATTATGAAGGTCGATTTTGCGAAGGATTATGATTGCCTATCATGGGAGTATTTGAGAAAAAAAATTTAGAGCGAATGGGTTTTAGTACAAGGTGGTTACTTTGGATGAACGGTTTGATTTTCAACAGCACTATGTCGATTCTTGTAAATGGTAGCCTAATGGAGGATTTTGTGGTTCGTAGAGGGATTCGCCAAGGGGATCCTCTCTCTCCCTTTTTATTCCGGATTGTTGCTGAAGGGTTAGCGGGGATGATGCAGAATACCGTAAATTTGTGGCAGTTTAGTGGTGTCAAGGTGGGTGAGTCGGTTCACTTTGATTTGCTGCAGTTTGCAGATGACACGGTGGTATTATGCAATGGAAAGTGGGCAAGTTTATGGAGTTTGAAAGCTATACTTAGAGGTTTTTAAATTGCTTCAGGTCTAAGCCTCAATCTGAATAAAAGTTGGGTTTTTTGTGTGAATATTACTTCTGAATTTTTGTAGGTTGTTTCTTCCTTCCTTGCATGCAAGGTTGGAACCATTCTATTTTTGTTCTTGGGCCTGTCGGTTGGAGCTAATCATCGTAGGAAGATCACTTGAAATCCTATTATTTCTAAGATGCAGAGGAGGCTTTCGGAATGGCATAGCAAATCTCTATCTTTGACCGGTAGGTTTACAATGTTGAATGCGGTTTTGGATAACATCCTGATTTATAACCTTTATTTTTTCAAGGCTCCTAAAGTAGTTGTACAAGAGTTAATATCTATGAAATGTATATTTTTATGGGGTGAGGTCGACGAAGTTAAGAAGGTATGTTGGACAAGATGGGACGATATATGTAAGGCTAAGAAGGATGGGGGACTCGGGGTCAAACATGTCGGGAGGTTTAACATTGCACTTATTAGTAAATGTTTATGGTGGATATTGGTTGAGAAAGATAATTTGTGGTTTAGGCTATTAAAGGAAAGGTATGGAAATTTTAATTACAACATTCTTTCTAATTCTTATGTTTCTAATATGGTGATGTGAAAGCAATCGTTGTGGTGGAGAGACATCTGTGGTATTGGAACGGTGTCCAATCCAGATGTTAATTGGTTCAATGAATCCATTCATGGGAAAGTCGGTGAAGGCAACATAATCAAACTCTGGAAGCAGGTTTGGATCAACTTGAAACCGCTTGATGTTGTCTTTCCAGATCTATTCAAGATCAGCGTTACAAGATCAATCAATATTTCGACTAAGGGTGCTTGAATATGGGATAATTGGGTGTGGAATATTTCGAGCAATAGCATTTTTCTTTCGGTACAAACAACATATCAGTTCTTGAAGTTACAGTAGCTTTTGGAGAATGTGAGGCCAAAGCGTGTGGGAGAAGATATGTTTGTTTGGAATTTGGATTTAAAAGGTTTTTCCACAGCAAGTTGTTACTTACAACTAGCAACGATTAATGAGGAGGTGACTGCGATAGAAATTATGTTTTTTAAAGGGTTGTCAGATATTTGGAGATCAAAGGCGCCGAGTAAAATTCAATTTTTCAGTTGGAAATGCTTGTTGGATAGGTTACCTACAAAACTGAATTTATTGAGAAGATGTATTATTTTAAGTAATTCCACTTATCCGTTTTGCTTTAATGCCGATGAAACTCTATTCCATCTTATATGTTATTGTGATGTGGCTCATTTGATTTGGAAGTGTGTTTGTGGATGGCTTGGCATTGAGTTATTTGGGAAATAAAATTATTTATGCTCTTTGTTTTTACATTTTAAGAAACTTTGTTCAAATAAGTTCAAAGTTGAGTTCCATTGTTGTATGTGGTTAGCGGTTTGTTGGGCCTTGTGGACTTCTAGGAATTCTATCATATTTGAAGAAGGGAGATTGAAGGATATAGACATTTTGAGGATCATTAAATATTTTTCTAGGGAGTGGTTTTTGGCCAAGTTTTATGGACTAATTGTTATTAATCTGTTGGTGTGGAAAAAGAATTTGTTGTTTTATTTAGTCGGGTAGTGGTCTTTCTTCTCGCTTTTTTTCTTTCTTTGGTGATTTCTTACTTTGTAAGGATTGAGATCCCCTTGTGCCCATTTTAATATATTATGTTTGCTTATTAAAAAAAGAACATACTTATTTATATACCTTAATAACAACATTTCAAGTAGTTACTCTCATATATAAATCAAATAGCCAAACAAAGCACATGACCTTCATTGCTTAGTACTAAGTTTTATTATGTTTCTTATATAAAAATAAGTCTCACATAAACATATTTTAAAACAATTACTATTTTATATATATAGTAATCCAAATAGGAGAAAGTCTTGCATGGTCACTGAAGTCGGACGAAATATACCTGAATGCGCCGCACGATCAAACATACAACAGAGTCGCCACCGAACTTTATTTATCCCAAAAGAGGGAAGGGAAAATATCGATAAAATCCAAGGGAAATAAAGAAACGGGTAAGAAAGTAGGTTATGCAAGGGGAAGATATTAGCACCCCTCATATCCATGGTACTCCATAGGAACCGTTTTATATGCTCTTGCTTGAATGGGTGTTGATATCTTCATGTACTTTCAAAGTAGAAAATGGGTTAGAAAAAGAGTGCTCAATAAGGATTGGGGCCCTCATGTCTACATATTCTCACAGTGCAATGATATTTAAACCAAAAGGAAAGGTAAGAGGAGCCACAAGGCTAGTTGTAGACTTGATAGTGATTTGACTGGAATTACACTAAAGTCTATGAATAGAGATGAATACTCTGAGCAATTGGGTCCTTTGTCCCGTACCCAAAATATTCAGAATGAGGATAGGAATTATCCCTCTCACCCCTTCTCTATTTCTTAAGGCTCGTGGCATGCAATCTTTGTCAATGTCTGACAAGTTGTTGAAGAAGGTTCTCAGAGATGATATGTGGAGATGAGGCAGATGACTGATGCTTGAACTGGTGCTTAAGGTCTTGTACTTGATGGGAAGTTAAAGCTATAAAGCAACAGAGGCAAGTCCTATTAAGTGACCAAGAGACTTATGGTCACTTAACAAAGACAAAGGGAATATGTGCAAAGTTATAGAATTTAGTTGATCAAATGGAATTTGATCAAGCTATATCAGAGGGAAAGAGATGGATAGAAAAAACATAATGCATGATCAGACAAAGACTAACGTATGGTCTCATTGTTAGGTAGCCCAAGAGAGAGTCATGTAGGTGCAAGATTGTACTGAGCTAGGATCTCATTGTTAGGTAGCCCAAGAGAAATCCATGTGTATGCTAATGTGTTCTAACCTAAATGGATGAATATGATAAGAAGAGGCAACATGCAATGACCAAAGTAAGGTTGCAAAGAAACACAGGTTCAAAAGTTCCCCAAGTGAGCAAGGTGTAAGGGATCAAGAAGTCAATGAGTCCAAGGGCACTCCAAATCAAGCATAGGTCTAAGGTCCTAAGTCTAGAGTCCAAAGTCCAAAGCCCAATGTATACACCAACGCTCTAGGTCAAGCATAGGTCTTAAAGATCAAGTCAATTCATTTTATCATGTTTTGATTCATTGAGATTGTCAAGCAAACTAAAATAAGATAAGAAGCATGAGATGAATAAAATAAGATGATCAATATGATATGAGAAATGTATGAAGTAAGATGATGAATGAGATATAAGAATAAATTGCATAAAGTAAAGGCATAAAAGTAAATGACTTGAATTTAAATGATAAAAATTAAATGACAATAAAGTAAAGTCAGCAAGTCAATAGATGATAAGAGAGTTAGTGATCAATTAATGTGTCGGGACAATCTAGCGTTATGTTAAGAAATCGTAAGTAGGCTTATATAGAAGTCATACCTATCTGAGGTCGGTCAATAACAATTTTTGTGTCAGACATGTTAGAGGATTAACACAAGTTAACCTCCTAAAACATGTAACACAATGGTCAAAGTAAAAGAAGAAGGTAGATGAATAATTGTCGCAACCCGAAAAAATACGGTATGCGAAAAAACAACCGGCGAGAAAGGAAAAGATGACAGAAGAGTCGCCACCGTGCGTTATTTATCCCAAAGGAGGGAAAGGAAACGCTCGAAGTAAACCTGGAGAAAGGAAAGGAAAAGACAAGGTCTCGCAACCAAATCTTGGGTTCGGGAGTCGATTATGCGAAGGGAAGGTATTAGCACCCCTACGCATCCGTAGTACTCTACGGGATCCACTCTTGTTGTTCTTGTCTAAAGGGTGTATGTTTATCTAATGTACTATTTACTAAAAGAAAGGGTCAAAGAAAATGACTCGCACGGATGTCGCATCCATTGCATACGTATCTCATCTGAATATGAGAATCAGAGTCTTCGTAGCTCGGGTACCTATGGGTTAAGGATAAGTGTGCTCGCTAAGACATCGCGTCTTATGCCTACGTATCTCATCGGGAATGAGAATCAGAGCAAAACGTAGTTCAGCTAACTACGGGAATGAGGGTCTCGATTGCAACTAGGGCAAGAGAAAGGGAAGGTCTTGATCGCAACGAGGGCGAGAGAAAGGATCGCAACAAGGGCGAGAACAAACAAAGATTAGTTGTTAGTCGTTAGTCAAACTCGGCAAGACATCGCATCTTGTGCCTACGTATCTCATCTGAACATGAGAATCAGAGTTGCCGTAGTTCGGCTACACGCACGCCAAACAAAACAAGACACCTACACACAAAAAGGTGGCAAACATGGAGCCCGACTGCCAATCACTGGACTTACATCAACATCCGAACCAAAACACACACAAAAGGGTAAACATGGAGCCCGACTGCCAATCACTGGACTTACATCAGCATCCGAACCCAACAAACACAAAGGGGGCAAACGTGGAGCCCGACTGCCAATCACTGGACTTACATCAGCATCCGAACCAAACACACACAAAGGGGTAAACGTGGAGCCCGACTGCCAATCACTGGACTTACATCAGCATCCGAACCCAACAAAACCACACTGGAACCCGAATGCCACTTGATGGACTTACATCAGCTTCCAAGCACACAACAAGCACAAACAAACAACAAATCGCTAAGGAGTCGGGAACTCGAGCCTAGCAACTGTCAGACAAACACACACAAAAAAAAAGGGAAAAGTGCCCAGAGAGGTCTCGCACGACCTCCTGCCTACATACCTTGTCTGGAACAAGGATCAGGGCGATGTAGTTCCCCTAAACAGGGGTTGCCATCTGAATATGGACTTAGAAAAGGAGGACACCAGTTGTGTCAAAAGAGAGTGGGAAATGTGTTCACATCCTAGCAGTAGGTGTCGCAGCTCGCTGAATCGAGTCTTAGGCAGTTACCTCTTTGCAATAGAACGGACTACATGCCACAAGATCGGAGACGCTCGGAAAGGTCTAGAAGTGGGGGAAGCTCTGCCCTAGTGTTGTCATGCAATATGTACTTAAGTGTTAGGATTTACAAATGGGAATATCTACCTAATGTTAGCATGCAAAGAATACGAGGATTTTACCTATGTTATCATACAAAGGGTTCTACCTAATGGGTGCTACCTAATCGGAACAAGAATCGACGAATGGAGCAAGGAGAAGTGTTAGAGATAAGGGTAGATGGCGATGCATGAAGCAATCGACTTACAAGGTTGATGGCGATGCATAAAGCAATCGACTTACAAGGTTGATGGCGATGTATAAAGCAATCGACTTACAAAAAGGGTGGATGAATACGTGCTGGTTCTGTTAGGTTTTGAAAAATGATTACTCGACGTTGGATCGAGGTTTTGATCTTGTTTTGAAATGGTTATCGAATGTTCATTTTAATTCTTGTATTAACAGATGGATAAAGAATGAAAGAATAAATATTATACATTTCATGGGAGAGGGGTACATTTGTTATGAATGGGGGTTGACATGGTAATCAAACAATATAAATATATGCCTCATACACCATACAAGTAGGCAACAGTTAATCAACAATAAGATATTTAAGCAACTATATAATCGAATCAAATAATCAAAGAATGAAATAATGAAGCATTAAACAATGTATGAGTGTAAGTGCAAAGGAACCGGCTCATTGTAAGAAAGCCCAAGAGTAAGCTATGTGAGGTCGATGGCGATGCTTAAAAAGCAATCGACTTACAAGGGTGTGAAAATGGGCTCGATATTAAATCGAGAAAAATATGATTTTTATAAGTTTAAAAATGGTTTTGAATGAATGGTGAAATTAAGAGAAAACAAATTTACATTATTAACAAATGAAACTATGAGTATAATAAATGCATAAACATAAAAAGAAATGAAAATGCCAAAATAAAATAGCTAAAAGAAATAAAATGCCAAAAAATGCTACACATGGGTATCGAACCCACCCCACTTAAGATTATAAAACTACCCTCTCTCCACTAAGCCATTTATCATTAGTTATTATCTTAATGCTATTTTAGATATGTAAACCAAGATATATTAGACATTAGAATAAAAACTAAGATAAAAAAATCTGTTGGACTACCAGAAAAAGTCAAACCCAGCCGTCTGGCTGTTGGGTTCACAAGGTTAGGATTTGGGAACACTAAATAGCACTTAACTAATGCTAATACCAGTAAACCATAGTTAATGACTATTGAGAACTCTAAACGTTCAAACATTGGGACTTAAAGGTTCTGCTAAAAAAGAGAAGCAATAATGAATAAATAAAAAGGAAAAGAAAAGGTGAGGACAACGAAGGAAAGTCCAGAATCCCAATCGTCATCCTCTCTCTATCTCACTCGCCCTCAACGAAAACTCCCTCTGCTCTCGCGTCCTCAATCGATCTCTCAAATCACAACCTCACTCAATCGCTCAACCTCGCTCATCAACGCTCAACCTCACTCACTTCTCTCACAATCTCACTCAATCTCGTTCCCAGTCACCCACATCTCAACCAAACGCGACCTCACGTTTGCTCTCAAAGTCTCTCTCTCGATCTCGCTCTCAATCCCGTTCTCAATCAAACTCAGATGCTCAACAACGCTAAACAAAAGACAAGCACAAATCCGCGGTTTCAAAGAGACATCAAGCGGGAATCTCACCTCTGGCAACGACAATGAATCAGGTGAGCTCGAGTCTTTTTTTCTCCTTTTCAATACTGTTTTTTTGATTTGGGATTTAGGGTTTTGATTTGGTGGGTTTGGTCCGCCTCCGATTTCTCGTTTTCTAGGGTTTTGTTGTTGTGCTCTCCCTTTTTTTTTCCGCCGTCCCCTTTGATTTCGTCTCCTTCTCCTTTTATCCTCTACAGATTAGGGTTTCGTTGTTGTATGGTCGATTAAAACAAACATCTCTGCAAAGTCCTTTTGCTGCTCAGAAACGGATTGCCTCTTTGATGCTTGTTCAGGAAAAGGTAATCTGAATCTGTGCTTTTCCTTTTAATTTTGTCTGGATGCCAAATTGGGAACTCTTGAATTTTCTGATGTTTTAAAAATTACTGTGAGCTAATTAACCTTTACCTTTTTACTGCAGTGAAAATGGTGTCGGATGAATTTCAATTTTGGTTCTAACAGTGTCCTTTAACATTTCTTCATGAATCCCAAAGTGAGAGTAAGAATCAAAGTAGTAATCAACGCTGGTTTTGTCATTTGAATCAACAAGTTCGCAACCACCCATGGATTGGTCAAGGTTGGAAGTTTCAGCAGCATCTTCGATAACTTCATCAGTATCCTGGAATCGAAGATGGTTGTTGTTGGTGATGGTGTCCATGTTTGGTAGGTTTGAGTTGGTCTGTCTGCTGATAATCATGATTACATCCATATTAAGGCACATCTCGTGGTGTGGATGGATAGGATATGTGTTTGCACTAAGCCTGCATAATTTATGCACTGATTTGTTCTTGTTTCTGGTTTTGAGCTTGTGCAGGTCCGGCATTGCAGCAAGGCACGACAAGGCAACTGGCTTGGCAACGTGTTGTGTGGACTGCAGGTATTGAGCACAATCACCGAACCATACTCATGGCATGTTATCTTTGTTAATTGGTGTTAGTAGTGAACTGTTAGTATACTCTTTGTGATCACTAATTGCTTGATATTTGATGATGGACACAGATGCTGCAGGATACATGGCCAATGCCCCTTGCTTTCACATCCAAGTAAACTCACTGTGTTCACAGTTCAGGACAATGACATTAGATTCAGTAGCGAGCCTCGACAGGATTTTAGACTTGGTTACCGTTTTGTTGGTGCAGGACTTATCCCTGTGATGGCTTTGGAGGTTTGGCTTGGCTTCAATTAGTATGCAACCTCGGAGGGTGGTTTGTTTTCACTGCAACCTGACTGCTGACATTTGCTTGGTGCAGTATTTGGCTACTTGGACTTGGCATGATATTGTTTGAGTCTTCCTGCCTTTATCTGATTTGGCTTGGGATTTTCTCACTTGTCTGTTATAATCGTCTTCTGTTTTCTGCAGCAGCGAACTCAGTTCCTCTAACTGTCCATTTTTTTTTGTGTCTGTTGTAGGTTCAGGTCGTATGGTTCATGGTAATCTGCTCATGCTGCAAGTGGGTTAGATGCAGGACCTGATTTTGATGTGTGATTTATGGTCATGTTTCATGAGCTACCACAAGGCTGGTAATATACAAGACTTCTGAGAGAAGAATAAAGCATGCAATGCTGCCTACAAATATAAATTTGTTAATCATGTAACAGGACCCGCAGAAAACAATGGATATCCGTCTCCATATCCCAAAGCCCACATGAATGATCAGCTTCATCTGTACAGAGTGGACAAAAGGGCTACCGATTCTAGTACTGACAGAACTGAGCATACTCACAGTTGCTCTATCCATCAAGAGACATCATTCCACATTTGAGTTAGGTGGACGGATAAGCAAGCTGCTCTGCTCTGGTTGTAAATTTGAACTTGTGCCAATGTAAAACATTAAGTTTGGCATATGACATAGATTCAATTATCTGCTTAATAACATTAACTGGTAAATAGTGTCTTGATGTATCTAATATGAGGCCATGAAAAGGAAATCTAGGTTTGCCTTGGATGGACCAAGGTGCCTTGTATATTTGTACGGTTTTTGTTGAATAATCAAAAGAACACAATTGGCTGAATGTCTCTAATCCACGCAATGCACCAAAAACAGTATTTGCCTCAATGGTCACTTTGCCAGAACCAATTGCTTTTGTAATGAACAAATTATAGCTTTCATCCACTCCAAGTTGAAGCTCTTCAGTTTTGTTATGAACAACGACATTCAACTTATTAACATCGTAAGCAGCTTTGTCTGTTCTAACAAAACCGAAGCTGTAACCGTTGTTAGCAGCGTTTCCGATGAGAGAGAGTGTTGGATCAACGGAAAGAGTCTGATTACCGAATGAGAATTTAGCAGGGAGAGGCCAAACGAAAGGAAGTGAGAATTTGGCTGCGAATGATTGAGAAAAGAAGAATGTGAAAACAATGATGAGTAATGTGGGTTTGTAGCAGCAGCACCAACCCATGGTTGAACCTTAACTTTACTAGAGAGAGAGAAATGGTTTGGTTTGGTTCAAATTGGTTCCAAATAGATAATGACAATGGATATGGATTTTGGATGTGGAATGAGAGTTATGGCCAGCCATTTAGTGATTAGGGATGACCAATGACATAGGGTTGACTTTGGTCAAAGTTGACCAAAAAGTCAACTGTTGACCAAAGTCAACAATTGGTCAAAATTGTCAAGACTTGTACCCCCCTTTTTTATGTAAAATCAAATGTGATGGTTTAGAAATGATGTGAAATGAATTGAAATGGTTTGAAATTGATTTGAAATTTGGTTTTACCACTGGTTTATTTATGACTTAGATGTTTGACTTTTGAAAAATAACTTGACTGATAATGTACATGAACAAGGCCATGAAATGAGACCATAAGGTTAAGGTTTTGACAAAGTATCCATGAACCAATAACACGACTAGCAAGTGGCTTGAAACACAAGAAGCTTGATCGTTCAGATGACCAAGACCAATCCTCATATAAAACCAAAGTAAGGTTAGGCCAAGCATGCTAAACAAACATAAAAGATTCAGGAGCAAAATCGGGGTATGACAGTTGCCCCTATTTAAGCGTCTTCAACTAGAGAATATGAAGCAGGATGTTCTTCACATGATCGTAGTGGGAGATGGTTAAATACTAAGAAGACCCGGATTTTGATCTTGAATCCCTTTGAAATAATTAACCATGCCCGTCAGAAACGGCAAAGAAGCAATCCCAAAAGAAGAATCCGTCTGGTACGGTGAAAATCGGTCTGAGTACCGAAACAGGAAGTTGACCTGGATACCAAAATAAATGGTAACACAGGAATACCCATGGCCTGAACGCCACACATTAGTCTGAACACTAAGCATCGGAATATGAGAGTATCAATGTTGGTCTGATCACCGGAAATCTGGTCTGAACACCACTTTGATCTGGATATCGGAAAAACTGGCCTGAATGCCACTTCGGTCTGGATACCGGAAACTTCTTCGATTTGAAAATTGGGAGAGACTGGCCTGAACGCCACTTTGGTCTGACTACCGCCTCGGTCTGAACACCGCCTCGGTCTGAACACCGGAAAACTGGTCTGAATACCCTAAGTTCTTCGTCCTGATTGTTGAGAACTTCTTCGATCTGGGAATCGGAAACTGGCCTGAATGCCACTTCGGTCTGGATACCGGAACACTGGTCTGAATACCATAAGTTCTTCGTCCTGATTGTTGAGAACTTCTTCGATCGGAAACTGGCCTGAATGCCACTTCGGTCTGGATACCGGGAAAACTGGTCTGAATACCATAAGTTCTTCGTCCTGATTGTTGAGAACTTCTTCGATCTGGAAATCGGAAACTGGCCTGAATGCCACTTCGGTCTGGATACCGGGAAAACTGGTCTGAACGCCACTTCGGTCTGGATACCGGGAAAACTGGCCTGGATGCCACTTCGGTCTGGATACCGGGAAAACTGGCCTGGATGCCACTTCGGTCTGGATACCGGGAAAACTGGCCTGGACGCCACTTCGGTCTGGATACCGGGAAAACTGGCCTGAACGCCACTTCGGTCTGGATACCGGGAAAACTGGCCTGAACGCCACTTCGGTCTGGATACCGGGAAAACTGGCCTGAACGCCACTTCGGTCTGGATACCGGGAAAACTGGCCTGAACGCCACTTCGGTCTGAATACCGCCTCGGTCTGAACACCGGAAAATTCTTCATGTCTATCAGCATCGACGAAGATAACAAAACAGTGATACGTGAGCCGGCACGCATGCCAAAGACCTATGCTGGGGATAACAATCGAAAGATTGACCAAAGAGTGCATGAGATATATTATCTATAGCCGTCAAAACGTAGATAATACACTCGCATGGAAGATTATCCATAACCGGGTTGTAGGTTGTTAAATGAATAATCGACCGAAAAGAAAGGCATCAGGGTACCAGGACCAGGCATGCAAAAGATTACCAATCAAAAGAAGATAAAGTTGCTAACTCGGAGCAAATACCCAAAAGAAAGGGGAAGACCCACTGGGGACAATACTGCTTGATCCGGGCAAGTATCCAAAGGGGACAAGACTATCAATACCACAAAGAGGGGATTACATCTACCGGTTAGTAGGCAGAAAACCACGGAAAAAGTAATCAGTCATTGATAGGATGAGCACACAGGGTTAACTCTGCCAATGGGATGAAAGTGGGATTTTACAACTACCAGCTAGTAGGTAGAAAACCACAAAGATAGGACTTACAACTACCGGTTTGTAGGTAGAAGCCACCAATTCTGCTGAGGATAAGATGAACGAGTGCCGGTTAGTGAGCGACTATTCATTTATGCCCCAGGGAAGCACGGGAGGCAGCCAACAGGAAGCCAATTTAGGATCGATCCAAAAAGGCAGACTGAAACAGGACTCATCCTAATGAGGACAGAACTCAATAGGGAAAACCCATCCCGTTAGGGAGGGAACGGAAACAACCGTCATCCACGAGGATATAACTCAGTGGGGAGCGCAGAAGGAAATGGTAGACACTTTCTGCTTAAGGGGTAGACTCTACATGGAGAGATCAGACACACCCAATTCTGCTAAGGGAATGGACCCAAGCTTTGCAAGATGCTGCCAACTCCGAGGAGTAACACTGCTGGGGATACCCGCTCAACTAAGGAGTCACTTGTTGGGAAAACACCAACTTCTCAACCATGCTGATGAACCCAATTCTGAAGCCGATCCAATGGCGCGATGCTAAACTCTTTCCAACAACCCAATCTCGGCTGGTCAACACGGCCTAGGGCTAATGGACATGTTTGCAATGTTGATGCATGAGTTTTTTTGTTTTACACAATGCCCCATGATCATGGAAATGCTATGCACTAATGATGCAATATGTTATGCTTATCTAAATGATGAATGCATAAACACACGTCTCCTCCAGAGACAACACCGGGGAACTCCAGGAACTGTGCTGAGAATCTTATAACCACGTCAACTTCCACCCTGCTGGTGAAAGACAAACCTTGCTGGGGATGCACTCCATCGAACCCGAGCTGCTTGGAGATTGCCCTGCTAGGGGAGGCAACCCATTCTTATCTCTACTGGGGATGATTTTCTCCAAACCCGATCCGCTTGGGGATTACCCTGCTAGGGGAAAACCATCAACACAAACCCTACTGGGAAGGCAGTAACCTTCAGGCTCGCTGAGGAGACACTGATCTCAAATCTGTTAGGGAGGATCTACTGGAGAGATCTGTATCAACAAATAGCAGGAGACAACCATCAACAGATACACGGCAACAGCTGCATCATGAGTATCTGAGTGCTATGATTATGCATGTATGCATGATACCTAAAAATGTATGATGAATGCTGACAAACAGACGTGCTCAACACACAGGTCCGGGAATCAACCATCCGGTACCACTCTTCCGGAGGGAAAACCAAAGTCACCAGAGAGACGAGAAAATCCACTCGAGACTGGGATATCAGGGAGCAACACCATCCTGCAGGGGAGGAAGGCCACCAGAGGCTTCCGGAGGGATCATCGGTCACAACCGGAGAACAGAGCTCAGCATACAGGCGGACGCGCCATGACCACTCGTGCTGGAGATCAAAGATACCATGAAGCAACCAGATCTCTGATAAGGATAGATAGGCACCGGTAAAGCTCATCATGCCAACAACTCCGCTGGGGATCTACCTGAGGACATGATGGAGTACTGGATGTCAATCCACCAAATACTGAATCTTCCAAGAATAGCACCCATGCTGGGGGAGGGAGGAAGACTGCTCTGCTGGAGAGAGGAAAGTTGAAGTCTTCAATAAATGCTCTGCCTAGGACTACCCCACAAAAAGCGTCCAAACAGCCAACTTGCTAGGGATGCCCCACAATAGGGCTCAAACAGCACTTTACTGGGGATGCCCCACTATAGGTGCTAATAGGGACTTGGAAGAAAAAAAAACTGCACTGCCGGGGACATGAAGATGAACAACTTCAACCAACACTACACTGGGCAATCTCGCTGAGGAGAAACCATGAGAGGTTCTACAGGGAAAAGATACAGTCATGCTCGAGATACGAACAATTGTCTTACCTGTTGGTAATCATACCGCCCTTGGGAGAGCACTGTGGGTCTCCTAAGTATCCTTCCATCATTGTGAATATTCACTTAGTTTGAGAACAATTTTGAAAAATTTATTTATTTTGAAAAACAATGATACTTTATCAATTAAAACATGCAAAAAGTTTGTTGAGTTGAAACAAATAAGAGTGCAAATAATTGGATAAAAGCTCAAATTGATATGATGGAAAGGTAGTCTGCAAAGGGCGAGACTCCATAGATCTGTACAAGTTTGAAATCGGTGATATATATTGGAGAGGGCTACATTGAACATAATGACCCTTACTCTACCATTCTGAATTTCGATGTATTCAGAGCTTCAGTCGACGACGCATCGAGGATTCCTGACGGATGACAGATATAGAACACAGTCTTGTCAAGATGCAGTTACTTGCCAAATCCCTAATTTTTGCCTAGATTGCCCCAGTGTGAGGTGCTCAATCTAGCGGGATGCGAATTCTTTTTTCAATGTCTCTAACTTTTGCCTGGATCGCCCTTTCGGGTTTTCAATCCACCGAGATGCTCCTTTTTGCCTAAGTTGCCCTTTGGGGTGTTCGACTTAGCGAGCTTTTTGTTCTTTTTTTTTTTTTTTTTTGCGAAGTATTTCTTGACTGCATCGGGAATTCACAGGACGAGTGAACTTCTTCATCCATTGCTGTAAGTCTTAGAGCACCGCCTGAAAAGACTCTCTTGACAACCTATGGGCGTTCATAGCTTAGGGTTCACTTGCCCCTGGAATCGGGTACGAAAGACAAGACTTTCTTGAGCACAGGGTCCCTCGGAACACACGAGACTTGACCTTCTTATAGCGTGCTTTCGTCACTCTCCGCTGATATAACTGACCATGACACATGGCAGTTAATCTCTTCTTTTCGATCGAATTCAGCATCAGTCAACTTGGGACTTTGAGGGTGCTATTTTTTCTTTTGTTTCTTTCTTTCTTTCTTTTGATTCTGATTTCTTTTGATTTTGCACCCTCTTCTTTCTTTGTATTTTCTTTTTTCTTTTCTTTTATGCCCCAGTTGGTTGTTCTGCTGATTCTCGAGATACAGCTGAGTGATCTTCTTTTCTTGCTCAAGAAGTCGGGAAATCTCGTCAGGAATCCCTTCAACATCATCTTCTTCCGCTTCGAATACAGGGAATTCACAATTGGGAGATGACGTCAGATCATTGTGTTCAATGGGTTTAAGAAACAACCTGCATAATGATTTAGAGATGAAAAGCTTTTTGAAAAACAAACAAAGACAATCGTTATGCAGATGAAAAGATTGCTTTTATTCTTGTTTTTAAGGTTTTTTGTGATCACCAATTTCATGCAAAAAGCGAAAAGGGAAAACAAATGGAAAAACAAATGTTTTAACATGAATTTATTTGAATGAAAATATCATTGCACAAAATGTTGCCAACAATGTCATCACTTCTCCTTTTGGCATTGAGAAGGGTTTTTTTTTAAAAAAAGTGATTATTACTCTGACTTATGAACGACTGTAGGAACGCCCACAGTGACCCATTTGTGATAGATCCCACCAGGGATAACAACTGTCAGTATCCTTTGCATCAACAACTTCTGCTTTTGAACAAACCTCTTCGTTGAAGACCTCAGAAGAATAACCATCACCAACCCGGGACTTGCCGTCTTCAAGCTTGATTAACACGGGGACCTAAGTCTTCAAAGCTCAGAATCCCTGATCTGACAAGGTCCTGCACCTTATTCTTAAACTAAAAGCAGCTTTCCACGTCATGACCAGGAGCACCCGAATGATACACACAATGCTGATCGGGCCTATACCACCACCGAGGGTTGACAGGTATAGCCGGCGGGTCTCTGGGAGTAATCAAGTTCCGCTCTATCAAAGAGGGATACAGCTCTGTGTATGACATAGGGATTGGATCAAAAATGATCTTCTTCCTCTCATTACTCGTACTGGCTTGATTACCATTGGGAGGCCGGTAAGTCTGCTGCTGAGGACGATGTTGTTGATGCTGATATTGCTGAGTTGGCCTTCTCTGTTGCTGTTGAGTTGCTGGAATAGTCACAGCAGCGGCTTGACGAAACTGTCCTCTGTTCACACTCCTCCGACGGTGCATAACGTTTGTTTCACCCTCTCCCCTTCTGGGTGCCCCAGAGGATGGCTTTTTAGAACTTGAAGGATTTGAAGAGCCAGGATGGCGAACCGGAGCAAGAGTTGCTCTGACATTAACAGTCTCTGTAGCAAGGGGCTGTCTACTGATTATAATACCCCTCAAATCTTCACCCACGGCATAGTTGTTGACGGGAATAGTGACAGCAGTAATTTGATAATTGACAGGGACCCTCTCTGGTGAAGCACGGCTGGGCGGCAGAATCACAGCTTCCTGTCTCTGGGCTAAGGCACGCAACTCCTCTTGCCCCTGAACAACTCCTTGCATCATGGTCATGAACTGGGCCATGTTCTGCCCTCATCTCAGCCAACTCAGCTTGGACTTGATCCATACTCCTCTGATGATTCAATCTGGTTGCGGTGCGGACGATGATCAACAATCCAGTCTCAGTCAAAACCCAGAGTGAGAAGTCTCTCCCCAGCATGTCTGCAATGCAAGGATGATATGTGCATGATATGCATATGGTGCGGATGCTATTTTATCATGAATGATCCTGAAAAGGATATGCACATGCGAGTTAACTTTTTTTCATGCATTATTATTTTTTTTGGAAAATAAACATGCTATGATGCAAAGGATGGAGCCAAGACTGGCAGGTTGTGCATCTCGACACACAGGATCCGAAGCTTCGGCTTGAACTCTGATCACAACCATCTGAAACCCAAAGTCAATCTGATCAACTGGCATCTGAACCCATGTCTGGAGAACTGAGTCACCATCTGAGTGAGCACCCCCAGATTCAGCCCAGGGATCCGAAATAAACGGAACCCGCTGATAAACCACGGACAGAACTCCGGCGTCCCAGAAATAAACGTCCATAAATTTGGCTGAACCAAAGTCACCATCACAGCACCACTGGCAGAAACCGTATCTGTAGAGATCAAACCCTCCCCTCACATGTAGGTTCTAAGAACAGAAGTTTGTCAGCTTCAGCCCTTCAGTCGAGAATAATACGTTTACCACTGAAGGTTTGGCATTATTACGGGATAAAAGACCTCTGCTGACTCCCCTCAACAGGATATCCTAAAGCAAGTTCCCAGTCTCGGGGTCCTCGGATTGAGCAGCGAGAATGCGCCCACCAGAGCTAACATAAACGCGTCTCGGAGGAGAGGCCTCGACGGAGTTCTCGGGAAATGGTCACCAGAGTCGACGATTTCTAAAGGAATATCTGCCGTTATGGAACACCCATAGGACAAAATATATCCAACAGAAACCTCGTCTGGAATGTGGGTCTCATGAACGACTTAACGTAGCAACATACCACGCAAGCCTCATGACTATCCACTCTAACACCTATGTGTACACTCAAGCCTGGGTAGTGGGCTTATCTCTCGTAGAACAGTCCCAACCCAACAAACAAACAACCCACAGATACAGCAAGCATATGTACATGAATGCGATAAGGTAAAGCAGGTAAATGCTGAAAATAAATAACTGTACAAAAGAATAAACACCCAACAAACAAGAAAACTACAAAAGCTAGGAGGGACTCGCTTAGGGAAAATTATATCCCCAGCAGAGTCGCCAGCTGTCGCAACCCGAAAAAATACGGTATGCGAAAAAACAACCGGCGAGAAAGGAAAAGATGACAGAAGAGTCGCCACCGTGCGTTATTTATCCCAAAGGAGGGAAAGGAAACGCTCGAAGTAAACCTGGAGAAAGGAAAGGAAAAGACAAGGTCTCGCAACCAAATCTTGGGTTCGGGAGTCGATTATGCGAAGGGAAGGTATTAGCACCCCTACGCATCCGTAGTACTCTACGGGATCCACTCTTGTTGTTCTTGTCTAAAGGGTGTATGTTTATCTAATGTACTATTTACTAAAAGAAAGGGTCAAAGAAAATGACTCGCACGGATGTCGCATCCATTGCATACGTATCTCATCTGAATATGAGAATCAGAGTCTTCGTAGCTCGGGTACCTATGGGTTAAGGATAAGTGTGCTCGCTAAGACATCGCGTCTTATGCCTACGTATCTCATCGGGAATGAGAATCAGAGCAAAACGTAGTTCAGCTAACTACGGGAATGAGGGTCTCGATTGCAACTAGGGCAAGAGAAAGGGAAGGTCTTGATCGCAACGAGGGCGAGAGAAAGGATCGCAACAAGGGCGAGAACAAACAAAGATTAGTTGTTAGTCGTTAGTCAAACTCGGCAAGACATCGCATCTTGTGCCTACGTATCTCATCTGAACATGAGAATCAGAGTTGCCGTAGTTCGGCTACACGCACGCCAAACAAAACAAGACACCTACACACAAAAAGGTGGCAAACATGGAGCCCGACTGCCAATCACTGGACTTACATCAACATCCGAACCAAAACACACACAAAAGGGTAAACGTGGAGCCCGACTGCCAATCACTGGACTTACATCAGCATCCGAACCCAACAAACACAAAGGGGGCAAACGTGGAGCCCGACTGCCAATCACTGGACTTACATCAGCATCCGAACCAAACACACACAAAGGGGTAAACGTGGAGCCCGACTGCCAATCACTGGACTTACATCAGCATCCGAACCCAACAAAACCACACTGGAACCCGAATGCCACTTGATGGACTTACATCAGCTTCCAAGCACACAACAAGCACAAACAAACAACAAATCGCTAAGGAGTCGGGAACTCGAGCCTAGCAACTGTCAGACAAACACACACAAAAAAAAAGGGAAAAGTGCCCGGAGAGGTCTCGCACGACCTCCTGCCTACATACCTTGTCTGGAACAAGGATCAGGGCGATGTAGTTCCCCTAAACAGGGGTTGCCATCTGAATATGGACTTAGAAAAGGAGGACACCAGTTGTGTCAAAAGAGAGTGGGAAATGTGTTCACATCCTAGCAGTAGGTGTCGCAGCTCGCTGAATCGAGTCTTAGGCAGTTACCTCTTTGCAATAGAACGGACTACATGCCACAAGATCGGAGACGCTCGGAAAGGTCTAGAAGTGGGGGAAGCTCTGCCCTAGTGTTGTCATGCAATATGTACTTAAGTGTTAGGATTTACAAATGGGAATATCTACCTAATGTTAGCATGCAAAGAATACGAGGATTTTACCTATGTTATCATACAAAGGGTTCTACCTAATGGGTGCTACCTAATCGGAACAAGAATCGACGAATGGAGCAAGGAGAAGTGTTAGAGATAAGGGTAGATGGCGATGCATGAAGCAATCGACTTACAAGGTTGATGGCGATGCATAAAGCAATCGACTTACAAGGTTGATGGCGATGCATAAAGCAATCGACTTACAAAAAGGGTGGATGAATACGTGCTGGTTCTGTTAGGTTTTGAAAAATGATTACTCGACGTTGGATCGAGGTTTTGATCTTGTTTTGAAATGGTTATCGAATGTTCATTTTAATTCTTGTATTAACAGATGGATAAAGAATGAAAGAATAAATATTATACATTTCATGGGAGAGGGGTACATTTGTTATGAATGGGGGTTGACATGGTAATCAAACAATATAAATATATGCCTCATACACCATACAAGTAGGCAACAGTTAATCAACAATAAGATATTTAAGCAACTATATAATCGAATCAAATAATCAAAGAATGAAATAATGAAGCATTAAACAATGTATGAGTGTAAGTGCAAAGGAACCGGCTCATTGTAAGAAAGCCCAAGAGTAAGCTATGTGAGGTCGATGGCGATGCTTAAAAAGCAATCGACTTACAAGGGTGTGAAAATGGGCTCGATATTAAATCGAGAAAAATATGATTTTTATAAGTTTAAAAATGGTTTTGAATGAATGGTGAAATTAAGAGAAAACAAATTTACATTATTAACAAATGAAACTATGAGTATAATAAATGCATAAACATAAAAAGAAATGAAAATGCCAAAATAAAATAGCTAAAAGAAATAAAATGCCAAAAAATGCTACACATGGGTATCGAACCCACCCCACTTAAGATTATAAAACTACCCTCTCTCCACTAAGCCATTTATCATTAGTTATTATCTTAATGCTATTTTAGATATGTAAACCAAGATATATTAGACATTAGAATAAAAACTAAGATAAAAAAATCTGTTGGACTACCAGAAAAAGTCAAACCCAGCCGTCTGGCTGTTGGGTTCACAAGGTTAGGATTTGGGAACACTAAATAGCACTTAACTAATGCTAATACCAGTAAACCATAGTTAATGACTATTGAGAACTCTAAACGTTCAAACATTGGGACTTAAAGGTTCTGCTAAAAAAGAGAAGCAATAATGAATAAATAAAAAGGAAAAGAAAAGGTGAGGACAACGAAGGAAAGTCCAGAATCCCAATCGTCATCCTCTCTCTATCTCACTCGCCCTCAACGAAAACTCCCTCTGCTCTCGCGTCCTCAATCGATCTCTCAAATCACAACCTCACTCAATCGCTCAACCTCGCTCATCAACGCTCAACCTCACTCACTTCTCTCACAATCTCACTCAATCTCGTTCCCAGTCACCCACATCTCAACCAAACGCGACCTCACGTTTGCTCTCAAAGTCTCTCTCTCGATCTCGCTCTCAATCCCGTTCTCAATCAAACTCAGATGCTCAACAACGCTAAACAAAAGACAAGCACAAATCCGCGGTTTCAAAGAGACATCAAGCGGGAATCTCACCTCTGGCAACGACAATGAATCAGGTGAGCTCGAGTCTTTTTTTCTCCTTTTCAATACTGTTTTTTTGATTTGGGATTTAGGGTTTTGATTTGGTGGGTTTGGTCCGCCTCCGATTTCTCGTTTTCTAGGGTTTTGTTGTTGTGCTCTCCCTTTTTTTTTCCGCCGTCCCCTTTGATTTCGTCTCCTTCTCCTTTTATCCTCTACAGATTAGGGTTTCGTTGTTGTATGGTCGATTAAAACAAACATCTCTGCAAAGTCCTTTTGCTGCTCAGAAACGGATTGCCTCTTTGATGCTTGTTCAGGAAAAGGTAATCTGAATCTGTGCTTTTCCTTTTAATTTTGTCTGGATGCCAAATTGGGAACTCTTGAATTTTCTGATGTTTTAAAAATTACTGTGAGCTAATTAACCTTTACCTTTTTACTGCAGTGAAAATGGTGTCGGATGAATTTCAATTTTGGTTCTAACAGTGTCCTTTAACATTTCTTCATGAATCCCAAAGTGAGAGTAAGAATCAAAGTAGTAATCAACGCTGGTTTTGTCATTTGAATCAACAAGTTCGCAACCACCCATGGATTGGTCAAGGTTGGAAGTTTCAGCAGCATCTTCGATAACTTCATCAGTATCCTGGAATCGAAGATGGTTGTTGTTGGTGATGGTGTCCATGTTTGGTAGGTTTGAGTTGGTCTGTCTGCTGATAATCATGATTACATCCATATTAAGGCACATCTCGTGGTGTGGATGGATAGGATATGTGTTTGCACTAAGCCTGCATAATTTATGCACTGATTTGTTCTTGTTTCTGGTTTTGAGCTTGTGCAGGTCCGGCATTGCAGCAAGGCACGACAAGGCAACTGGCTTGGCAACGTGTTGTGTGGACTGCAGGTATTGAGCACAATCACCGAACCATACTCATGGCATGTTATCTTTGTTAATTGGTGTTAGTAGTGAACTGTTAGTATACTCTTTGTGATCACTAATTGCTTGATATTTGATGATGGACACAGATGCTGCAGGATACATGGCCAATGCCCCTTGCTTTCACATCCAAGTAAACTCACTGTGTTCACAATTCAGGACAATGACATTAGATTCAGTAGCGAGCCTCGACAGGATTTTAGACTTGGTTACCGTTTTGTTGGTGCAGGACTTATCCCTGTGATGGCTTTGGAGGTTTGGCTTGGCTTCAATTAGTATGCAACCTCGGAGGGTGGTTTGTTTTCACTGCAACCTGACTGCTGACATTTGCTTGGTGCAGTATTTGGCTACTTGGACTTGGCATGATATTGTTTGAGTCTTCCTGCCTTTATCTGATTTGGCTTGGGATTTTCTCACTTGTCTGTTATAATCGTCTTCTGTTTTCTGCAGCAGCGAACTCAGTTCCTCTAACTGTCCATTTTTTTTTGTGTCTGTTGTAGGTTCAGGTCGTATGGTTCATGGTAATCTGCTCATGCTGCAAGTGGGTTAGATGCAGGACCTGATTTTGATGTGTGATTTATGGTCATGTTTCATGAGCTACCACAAGGCTGGTAATATACAAGACTTCTGAGAGAAGAATAAAGCATGCAATGCTGCCTACAAATATAAATTTGTTAATCATGTAACAGGACCCGCAGAAAACAATGGATATCCGTCTCCATATCCCAAAGCCCACATGAATGATCAGCTTCATCTGTACAGAGTGGACAAAAGGGCTACCGATTCTAGTACTGACAGAACTGAGCATACTCACAGCTGCTCTATCCATCAAGAGACATCATTCCACATTTGAGTTAGGTGGACGGATAAGCAAGCTGCTCTGCTCTGGTTGTAAATTTGAACTTGTGCCAATGTAAAACATTAAGTTTGGCATATGACATAGATTCAATTATCTGCTTAATAACATTAACTGGTAAATAGTGTCTTGATGTATCTAATATGAGGCCATGAAAAGGAAATCTAGGTTTGCCTTGGATGGACCAAGGTGCCTTGTATATTTGTACGGTTTTTGTTGAATAATCAAAAGAACACAATTGGCTGAATGTCTCTAATCCACGCAATGCACCAAAAACAGTATTTGCCTCAATGGTCACTTTGCCAGAACCAATTGCTTTTGTAATGAACAAATTATAGCTTTCATCCACTCCAAGTTGAAGCTCTTCAGTTTTGTTATGAACAACGACATTCAACTTATTAACATCGTAAGCAGCTTTGTCTGTTCTAACAAAACCGAAGCTGTAACCGTTGTTAGCAGCGTTTCCGATGAGAGAGAGTGTTGGATCAACGGAAAGAGTCTGATTACCGAATGAGAATTTAGCAGGGAGAGGCCAAACGAAAGGAAGTGAGAATTTGGCTGCGAATGATTGAGAAAAGAAGAATGTGAAAACAATGATGAGTAATGTGGGTTTGTAGCAGCAGCACCAACCCATGGTTGAACCTTAACTTTACTAGAGAGAGAGAAATGGTTTGGTTTGGTTCAAATTGGTTCCAAATAGATAATGACAATGGATATGGATTTTGGATGTGGAATGAGAGTTATGGCCAGCCATTTAGTGATTAGGGATGACCAATGACATAGGGTTGACTTTGGTCAAAGTTGACCAAAAAGTCAACTGTTGACCAAAGTCAACAATTGGTCAAAATTGTCAAGACTTGTACCCCCCTTTTTTATGTAAAATCAAATGTGATGGTTTAGAAATGATGTGAAATGAATTGAAATGGTTTGAAATTGATTTGAAATTTGGTTTTACCACTGGTTTATTTATGACTTAGATGTTTGACTTTTGAAAAATAACTTGACTGATAATGTACATGAACAAGGCCATGAAATGAGACCATAAGGTTAAGGTTTTGACAAAGTATCCATGAACCAATAACACGACTAGCAAGTGGCTTGAAACACAAGAAGCTTGATTGTTCAGATGACCAAGACCAATCCTCATATAAAACCAAAGTAAGGTTAGGCCAAGCATGCTAAACAAACATAAAAGATTCAGGAGCAAAATCGGGGTATGACAATAATGTCAAAAATGGGAGCTAATTCAAGTGTTTGACTTAGAATCTACTATTAAGAAAATCAAGGAACTCAAACATATGGCTCAATAAGGGATAACCTATCATCGATTCAAAGTGTCCAAAATGATCCAATGATCACTTATCAACATGTTTGAACCAAAGAAGGTTGAATCAACCTCAAGTCCATCTTGGATGACTTGAAATTTATAAGCATTGATCAACCAAGTCAACAACTCAAGTCAAAACATCAAATGCATCAAAAATCAAACAAAAATGTATTTAGAAAAGATTAAAAAGGGAAATTCAAGAGAAAATCTCAAACTATGATCAAAATAGTTCCAAAATGGTTGCAAAAATTTCACAAAGTCACAACACATGAATAAATCTCAAAAGTTGAATGCAAAAAAGTTTTGAAATGCTTGAAAAATAAATTGGAAAATAAAATTAAAATTAAAATGAAATGAAAATAACAATAAATGCAAAAATGATTTTAAAAAATAAGAGAAAAATGTATGTGATGCAAAATATTTTTAAAGACTTTGTGTAAAAAACTTAGATCAAAATGAATTATGGATCCACTAAAATTAAATCAGAAAAGAAAAGGAAATGGAAATGAAAAATATAATAAAATAAAAGAAATAGGCGCCAACGGCTAGAATTTGAAAAAGGTGCGTGTCAGGAAGTGATTGGCCAGGTTTGAATGCTTGGCCCCAAAACGCACACATCAGCTTCATCTTCAACCTTGAGTTGATTTTGCATATCACATGAACTCGTGTTTTTAGCAACACCTAAGCATGGAGTTAGCTTCGCAACACATCATTGTTCATGTCTCCCTGCATCAGAGCCATTGTTTGGTTCTGAGTAGGGAGAATTTTGCTCAAGAACACGATGAACCCTAAGTGTTCAAAGTAAAATTAAATGGCTAATACAATAGATAAATCAAAGGTAGAATAGGGCTTTTGATCAGTGGAACAAGAGATTGGTAACTTGTTTGCTTAAAGATTTAAATCGTAACTACCTTTCTAGTTGGAGCTTCGAAGATCAACAATGGTGGATTTATAAGTCTGGTTCCAAGGAGTTCCAAGCTAATGCAATGCTTCAGTCAGCCTTAGAAGGTGCCGATGAGTGATTTTGGGTGAAGATTCGAAGTTAAAACAACTTGAATCGAAGAAATGGTTAACTGGTTTTTTGAGGTCAAATAGTTTCAGAGTTTCTTTGGCTATCAAAGCTTGCAAATGAAGGCAAAAGCTTCCTCTATTTATAGGAAAAGTTTTGTTGAGCTCACACATGTAAAATGGATCCGAATTGGTGTGAATGGAGTTGAAATTTCGTGATTTTCAATTCGTGTGAGAGCAAGGGTTAAAAGTGTGACTTGGGCATGGAACTTGGTCGTTTTACACTCCATTATACGCTTTTTTAAAGGACAAAAAGTTTTCACACATATTGGTGGTCCCAAGTGAAGATTTGGATAATTACAAGTTACACGTCATGCGTGAAATACAGAGTTCATGACACCATGTTTGAGCTTAGTCCAAATGAGATTCCCTCGTGCGTTTTGTGATTTTCTTCGTGCCAAATGTTCATCTCATTACAATGAGTGAATGAAAAAATAACAAACTCAAAAGGAGGCTTGAGGTGAAAATGGAAAGTGTTGAAAGTTGAGGTCGTGACATGCTTTCTAGGCCAGGCATTTGGTCAAATAGTCTTGGCACATTTTGGGCATCTTGAGGTCCCAAGTTCATAACACCATGAATTTTTATTCCCTCGTGCATTTTGAGCCAAACTTGGGCTAAATTATCTTTGACATAAGCTTAACAAGATGCAAAAGGAATGGGATCAAAGAGATACTTGAGCTGAAAATGGCATGGTTATCAAGTGGGGGTCATGACAAGGTTTTGACCTAGTTTGGCAACTTAGTCCCTTCCAAAGTTGAGGTCCTCATAGGTTGAATTGGTGCTTGATCCTTGAAGAAAAGTTGTAGAGAAACTCAATAAGAACATTTGGCTCAAAGAATCTTGTTAATTGGTTGAAAGTTGAAGAAGTTATGGGGTTTGGACCAAAAGTAAGCCATTCTTGCAAATTAGGTCAACCAAACTTGTGCCAACTTGTGAAAACTTCAAGTTTTCTTGCATCCCAAGCCAAAATGATGATGGAATAAGCATCCCTTGAAGAAAACTTGATTAAGGGTTGAATGATCTTGAGGATGACTTGATGATTGGGTGAAGTGGCATGGAAATAAACACATGAATCACTCTTGAATCAATGAACCACAACTTGCATCTTCCTTGACCTAAATGATCATTGTTTTATATTGAATTGAGGCATGATCACCTACATGAACAAGAGAACAAACAAGTATCATCTCTTATGATGCTTTGGTTAGTTGACAAGTAAAACAAAAGTGAAAAACCCTAATGTTAAGATTGAAATCAAGAATGTGGCCATGTTTGTGAATCCAATGACCAGATGAAATGGTCATGCTAATGTTATGATAATGCATAATATGATTCCATATATGCAAATGGAACAAAGCAAAAGGTAAGAAAGGAGGGTAAATTTTGGGGTATGACAGTCACATGACCAGATCTAAAGTGTTTAGGCACACCCACAAAATTCATCTTCTATTTAATAATAATTAAAATTTTGATTTCACTTTTTCTTGATGTTTGTTATTTTGTGTGTGTGTGTGACTTATTAGTGCATGAATCACTTTGAGTGAGAGAATTAAAAGTAATTAATGAATTGTTATTATTGAAAGTCGTTATGTGTATATATACAACTATGTTACTTGTATATTAAGTAACTAATATATAAAAATTTGACCCTAGTTAACTTGGGCTTGGACTATAACTTGGATTATATCACAATATACCCCCTTATAATTCAAGATGTCAAACACAAACTAATCATAATCGATCTAAACTTTCTTTCTCAAAGTTAGAAATTTGTTGATCTTCAGTCCTTTGGTGAAAATGTCAGCCAACTCTGCTTCACTCGAGAAATATCTCACTCCAAGTTCACCCTGGTTTACCTTCTCCCATAGGAAATAAACATAGCCTCAGTGTGCTTACTCCATCCATGAAGAACTGGATTATTTGCAATATTAATGGATGACTTTTTATCGATCTGCAATACTTGAGGTTTCCTCACTTCGACATTGATCTCTTCCAACACAGATCTGATCCAAATTGCTTGACAAGCATCATAGTATCCTAACATATATTCAGACTCACATGATGATAATTCCACCACAGGTTACTTTCTTGAGCACCATGAGATTGGGGCACCAAATACTTGAAATAAGTAACCCATTGTGCTTCTTCAATCTTCCTTATCTCCACACCATTCAGCATCTGAATAGAAACTAATCGCAACTTCTTTGCTTTTAGAATTTCGTCGAAACAGGATTCCACAATTCAATGATCATTTTAAGTATCTTAGGATTCTTCTTGCAGCCTTAATGTGCAACACCTTGGGTTCATCCATGTATCTGCTCACTAATCTGACTGAGAAACCTATATTAGGTCTGCTATTGCACACATGCCTTAGAGAACCTACAATTTGTTTGAACAAAGTAACGTCGACCTTGTCCTCATCTCTATGTTTCACCAGTTTCAGATTTGATTCGACATGTGAGGATGCAGGATACGAGTCTTCCATCCTGAATCTCATGAGTATTTATTTGACATACTTACTTTGATGTAGCCATATCTTACTTCGAAATTTGAAATTCCATTCCTAGGAAATAAGAAAAATTTCCCAAATCCAACATTTCAAATTCCCTCTTCATCAGCTCTTTGAACTTCGATAAGTTCTCCATGCTATTTCCAGTTACTAGAAAGTCATCGGCATATAATAAGATGATTGTTATATCTTATGCCACAACCTAAACATACACACCATACTCACACTTGCATTTGATGAATCCTGATTCGACCAAGTATGAGTCGATCTTCTTGTTCCATGTCCTAGGTGCCTACTTGAGACCATTAAGGGCTTTGTGCAACTTGTACACTTTCCTCGTTTCCTCCTGTATCATAAACCCAGGAGGTTGTGTGACATACACGACTTCATCTAGGGGACCATTCAAAAATGATGGTTTCTCATCTAAGTGGAATGTCGACCATCCTTGCTTGCATGCCAAGGCTACCACCAATCGGAAAGTTTCCAATCTTGATATTGGTGCATATACTTTAGAGTAGTCAAGTCCTCTATAGAAATCCTCTAGCTACTAATCTTTCATTGTTTCTTGCGACTTACCCATCAAGATTATGCTCAGTTTGAACACCCACTTCACTTTGATAGCTTTTGTGTGTGCTGGCAATTCGACTAGCTTCCATGTATTATTTCTTTCGATCGCGTGTAACTATTTGACCATAGATTCCTTCCATTGTTTATCTTTTAAGTCCTCTCTATAGTTGATTAGTTCAACACCTACAAGTAAAGAAAAATGAGCCAAATCTTCACCTGGTGGAACTTCATCATCACCAACCACTTCATAGTCTTGAAGCCTTGTTGGGAGTACTTTGGTTCTTCGAGGTCTCTGGCTTGTGCTATCCACACCCTCTTCAACTTAGACTGTGTCTGGAATATCAGCATCTTCTTCGACTTCAACTTCATCAGTTTCTTCATCGATTCCATAACTCATCAAAGGATTGTTAATTGTATCTCTAGAATTCCAATCCCAGGGAAGAATTTTCATCAATCATAGTATCTCGACTTATTATGATCTTCTCATTGAATGGATTAAATTTCTTGTATACTCCAGTTTTGTGATATCCTATCAGAATCATAGATTCACTTTTATCATCATGCTTCCTTCTTCTCACATCAGGAACATGCTTGTAGCAAATAAAGCCAAACACCTTCAGATGACTCACTGATGGTCATTTTTCACTCCACACTTCTTCAGGAATCTTGTCCTTCATCTTCTTGGTAGGACACTTGTTCAGAATATAAAGAGCAGTGGTGACAGCTTCACCTTATAAGGATTTTGGCAAATTCTTCTGCTTTCGCATGCATCTCACCATATCCAATATGGTCCAGTTTCTTCTTTATGCTATTCCATTAGGTTGAGGCGTGTAAGGAGCAGTTACCTCATGAAAGATACCATGTTCTGCATAGAACTCTTCAAACAACTAGAACATGTATTCACCATCTCCATCTGTTCGCGAAACTTTGATCTTCTTTTCACTTTGGGTTTCGACAAGCTTCTTGAATCTCTTAAAAAATTCAAATACTTTCTTTGCACTTGATCACATAGATCCAAATATTTTGACTATACTCATCTACAAACGAGATAAAATACATGTTTTTTCAAATGGTATAATCTTCAAACAAGCCACATACATCTGAATGTACTACTTCTAGTATGCAAGAGGACCTCATTGGAATAGTCAAAATGAACGACTTTCTGGATTGCTTCCCTACTAAGAAACCTTCACAGGGTTTGTCGGGCATCTCAAGACTTGGTATACCAGTTACTATATCTTGAGTAATATGTTGATTAAGTGGCCTAAAATTCAAGTGGTCAAACCTCAAATTCCACAGCCAACTATTCTTGTGGTCGACAACTGTTTTTAGGCATTGTACCTCAGTCAAACTGATCATGGTCTTAAATGTCCTATTTGTGACATAGGAGATTTTAAGACCAAATTATTATTGGTGTCGAACAGTTTTAATCCTCGTCTCACGTGCCTCCAACGAACCAACCAAATATTCCAGTTTCATGGTTTCAAGATTGTTAGATTCTTGAATGGTTACGATAACTATCATCTTATCAGTTAGGATTTCACCACAACCCTTCATGAGATGAACAAGATTATGCACCTTCGAGACATAGCCTGCAATTTTTTCTTCTCCTTCTATCTGAAGTAATTCATACTACATTTGCAACTTCTGCAATTTGACAACTTTAACCTTCTCACCTCCTTTGTAACACTTGATAAGAATATCCCATTCCTCCTTTGCTGGTTTAGCATGAGAAATCTGACCAAAATTCTCCGCAACTACTATAGATTGAATACAATACGCAGCCTTGAAATATTTCTTCTTAGCTTCCCTGTGAGTGATTCTCCGAGCATCGTTTATGTTGTTAGCAAGCTCAAGAATATCATTAGTAACCACTTCTAGGGTTTCATGAAAACCGAACAAAGACTTTATATTCTTATTCCATCGGTTCCAATTTTTGTCATCAAGAATTTGAAGAGAATTTGGAATGCCATTGGTATCATTCATCTCTACAACAATTGTGATTCACGATCCTTGGAAAAACGGCCACCAGCGTGAAGTTCTTGAAAACACAATCAAGAACACGAACTAGAAGCTCTAGATACCAATTTGTTAATGCATGAGGTACTTTGAGTGAGAGAAGGAATGAGAGAGAGAGAATGAAAAGTAATTGATGAATTGTTATTATTGAAAGTTATTATGTGTATATATGCAACCATGTTACTTGTATACTAAATAACTAATATAACAAACTCTAACCCTAATTAACTTGGGTTTGAGCTACAACTTAGATTATATCACAGCATACCTAAGCACTATAGATTTAGTGTTGTGATTGTATAAGACTTATGTCTCACCTCGAAAGATTAGAACACGACTTAGCGAAGCGCAATCGCACGCTCGCACGATGGACTAAACAGAGTTGCCACTGAACTTTATTTATTCCTAAAAAAGGAAAGGGGAAATATCGATAAAACCCCAGAAAAAAGTACAATGATTATGGTCGTCGCAACCAAATCAGGGTTCGGGAGTTGATTACACAAGGGGAAGGTATTAACACCCCTCACGTCTGTTGTACTCAACGGAAACCATTAGGTTAATTGTGTGTGTTAATGTTAGCTTGAAATATTAGGCTTCTCAAGTTATTATGAGGGAAAGAATAATAGGATCAAAAGAAAAGAGAAGATGTTTTTGGATTTTTGCAATAAAATGGACTAAACCTAAGTTTTTTATTAATGGGTCTGACAAGATTTACAAATCTTGCTCCTACGTATCTCCGGGTGCAATAGAGAACTCAAGGCTTACGTAGTTCTGGGTAGAAAATGTTTGTTTGTTGGTCGATTTTAGCAAAAGCTATCTTGTATTAATCGACGAGAAACATTGTTTTACCCAAAACAGACGAGGAGCAGACGTATAGATCACATCGAATGGATTTACAAATCAACATTCGGAAAAACGTCACTTATCTCAACTCAACAATTATGGACGAAGCATTGCTTTACATCACCTTAAAATAAGATGTCTTTCGTTTATGAAAAGGTTTTTAAAGATTAATCGCACGACGGCGAAAAAAAGTTTGATTGGTTGAATGTATTTTTTGGCTTGAAAGACGAATATTTATGACTTGCAAGCTCTTACAACTTGGGTTTAATACTCGGGACTACATCTGGACATTTCACCCAGGTAAGCTTTTTCTTTCAATTTTATTGAGAAAAGAAGTTTGAATATTTACAAATATTTTGAAGAGAAGACGAATACATATGGCTTACAAGCTCTTACAACTTGGGCCTAGCATTCGGGATTACGACTGGGTATTCCATTCAGGGTAATCTTTTTCTTCAGATTTTATTGAGAAAAAAGATTTGAACATTGAAGTGTTTTGAAGAGAAGACGAATACATAAGGCTTACAAGCTCTTACAACTTGGGCCTAGCATTCGAGATTACCATTGGACCTTTCACCCAGACAATCTTTTTCTTCCAAATTTATTTAAGAAAATGGTTTGAAATTAAATTAAAAATGATTAATGTACAAAGGATTGAAACTATTTAAAATTAAGTTGATATTGCTTAAGAGTTCATTGTAAGAAGGCCCAAGAATAAGCCACGGGACTTAAATCCAATCGAAAAGCAAACCGAATTTTGCTCTAAACTAATTTAAAGTGGTCTCATATATGAATCACTTTATAAGAAGTCGAGCAACAAAATCTATGCATCCAAACGATTTTCGAAAGTCAAATTGGATTTTAACTCCCTAATCACAACGCAATGAAAAATCAAACAACAAATCAAATTTGTTTATTATCATTATAGCACTTTTACAATTTTTACGTCAACTCAAAATAATAAAAAAAAATACAAATTTAACACGACACACACATGCTATTCACAATGTATCCATATAATTACAAAATTGACATAAAGCTAACAATAAAATAATATATAAAAACAATATTAACACACTAATATATATATATATATATATATATATATATATATATATATATATATATATATATATATATATATATATATATATATATATATATATATATATATATATATATATATATATATTAAAAAACAGTACAAAATATATAAACTTCACAAAACTAAAACATAATTGTATATATATAAAAAAAAATTAACTAAGATTATATATATCTATATATAAAACACAAAAGTATCCTAAGTATATATACAGATATATAACTAAAATAGAACAGTATATATAGAACATATAAAACCCACGTAAAGCAAAAATATATAAAATAAAAAATAAATATAAAAATAGAAAGTAATATATATATATATATATATATATATATATATATATATATATATATATATATATATATATATATATATATATATATATATATATATATATATATATATATATATATATATATATATATATATATATATATATATATATATATATATATATATATATATATATAGATATAGATTCAAACTGGAAAAAAAATATATATTATAAAATTATATTATAAACCTATAAATAAATAAAAAATCTGCAAGTATATATATATATATATATATATATATATATATATATTATAAACCTATAAATAAATAAAAAATCTGCAAGTATATATATTATAAAACTATTAATAAAAAAAACTGCAAGTATATATATTATAAAACTATAAATTAAAAAAAATCAGAATGTATGTATGTATATGGTGTGTATAAAGGATTTATGGTGAAGCTTATGGTTTGTAGTTCATGTGATATGGAGAAAGTGTAAGAGATGAAGAGGTAAAAAAAATGTTTGTGTTACTTACTTGTTTTTTTATTGAAGTTTAGAATAGAAACTTTAAAAATGAGTGGTTTTTTGGAAGAGTGAATAGTAGAAAAAATTGAATATAAAAGTAGTATGTATTGGAGATTTATGTGGTGTATATAAATGTGGCCTGATGAAGAGAAGATGTGAAGTTATAAAAAATGAGAGAAAGAAAGAAAATATGTATGGCCTTCTTGAATAGTGTCTGAGATTGATGTTAGCCACTTCCATCAATTTTTCTTCTTATTCTGTTTCACACGATGAGAGACAAATGTGTATTGTGTATTGGTTGGCGGCTCCCTCTCGGTGACCAATGAAAGTTAATATATATATATATATACTAAAGATATTAGGTTACAATTTTCAAACAATGTCAATATTGCCCTTGGAGTGATTTTAGAGTGAAAAATAACTTTAAACCAATTAATTCAAATAAAATCAAACTACTTTAAATAATAAAAATAAAATCAGAAGGATTGCACACTAAATTCTATTTATTTTTTGTGGACATGTTAACAAAAAGATAAAAATAAAAAGACTCAAAATGAATAAAAATTGGGCGCAAAAGTGCTCAAAAAATTTAAATGAATGCGCCAAAATGATAAGTGCGAAATAAACTTATTGGAAAAATACAACGTTTCTTTTAATTTTGAAATAAATTTTGAGCGGTTAAATAGGCTCGAGTTGATCAAAAAATGGCCAAAAAATTAGCTGAAAAATAAATCGAGCATACCAGATTAAACTACGTGAAACATAGATTAATAAGGCTGATGTCTAGAAGCTTGATTTTAAAAAAAATTGTCCACTGATTTAACGTGCATCCGTCGATTAATTCAACCGGTTTGCCTGTACATCCGAAAAAATTATTTCGACTGATATTCTAGGCACTATGCGGTATGGGATGCATGGTATGATATGTAGAGATGCAATAGCTATGGTGAATGTATTGAATCAGCGATTCAGGGTCAAATTTGGGGTGTGATAGTTGCCCCTATTTAAGTATCTTCAACATGAGAATATGAAGCAGTACACTCTTCATATGATCACAGTTGGAGATAGTTAAATACTAAGAAGACCCGGATTTTGATCCTTAAATGCAAATGATATGAGATGAGATGAGATGCTATGAATGAATGAATGACTCGTTTTTGTTTTTTGTTTGTTAGGCATATGATCATACATAAGATAAACCCTACGATGATGCTTTATAATGGATGCAGAATGAAACAAAGAGATATGCGATAATGTTGGAAACATGTGGTAAAAAGTGGCCCATAGAAAAAAATAAGGGTAGAAATTCAATGGGGATAACAATCCTACTGGAGGAAAGACAACTGAGGAATATGCAAAGAGATTTTAACAACAGATTCATATATGACCTGACAACATTGGAATATTAAAAGACTTTTCAACAACAGGTTCAAACATCACCTGACAACACTTAAATATTCAAAGAGTGCTCAATTAACAGGTTCATACATGACCTGACATCATTAGGGAACATACAAAGAATGTTTGAACAACTGGTTCAGACATTGATCTGATGACAACCTGATTATATAGGAAAGTTTAGTCAACAAGTTCATACATGACCTAACAACACTGGAAAAAAATCAAAGAATCCCATCAATAGGTTCATACATGACCTGACCATTGGAATATTCAAAGAGTTTCAATAACAGGTTCGAACATGACCTGATAATGTTGAGGGATATCAAAAGGTTCCATCAACAAGTTCAAACATGACCTGACAATACTGGAAACCATACAAAGAAAGTTCCATCAATAGGTTCATACATGACCTGACATCGTTGGAATATACAAAGCATTTTAACAACAGGTTCTGACATGACCTGTCAATACTTGGAAAATTCAAAGCGTTTAAACAGCAGGTTCAGACATGACCTGAAAATACTAGAAAATCAAGGAAAGTTTAATCAATAGGTTGATACATGACCTCAACATTAGGATATTCAAAGAAAGTTTCACTCACAGGTTCATACATGACCTGACAACACTTGGTAAAAACCAGAGTCACATGTTTGGACATGACCTGACAACACTTGGGAAAAATCAAAGGGAGTTTTATCAATAGGTTCATACATGACCTGTCGACACTGGAAAATTCAAAGAAAGTATATCCACAGGTTCATTCATAACCTGACAATTCTGGAGGTTTCACGGATATTTTAACCATAGGTTCATACGTGACTTGACAACACCAAAAAACCCAAAGAAAACTTCAACAACAAGTTCATACATGACCTGAGAATATTGGAAAACATACAAAGCAAGTTTCATCAATAGATTCATACATGACCTGACACTTTAGAATACATCAGATAATTTTGGAGATTTCTCATAAGAAATTCATTCGATCAAAGATTTTGGAGATTCCTAATAGGGAATTCATACAAAACAAAGATAAACAGGAGTCTTCTTATAAGTAGATCATCCACGCAAAAGGCTACGATGATTCTTTACAAAGAAATCAAACAAAACCAACATCATTGGAGTTTTCTAACACGAAAAACCTCCAACCTTCTGGGAATTCCTCAAGTTGATGAGTCATACATGACTTTCACAGAACCATCAGGAAAGACAGGGTAATCAAACTCTCTGTATGTGCCAACAACAATTGGACTTTGGCTGTAAGCAATGGATTACAACCAACTTTTAATGGACTTTGCCAACAACAATTGGACTTTAATCATAAGCAATGGATTACAACCTAGCTTTTAACGGATAGGTGTCAATAAAAATTAGACTCTGACCGTAAGTAATGGATTACAACTAACTTTTAACGGATTTTTCAAACAACAATTGGACTTTGACCGTAAGCAATGGATTACAAACTAGCCTTTAACGGATAAGTGCCAACAACAATTGGACTTTGACCGTAAGTAACGGATTACAACCAGATTTTAACGGATTTTGCCAACAACAATTGGACTTGACCGACGGTATTAGTAAAATAATTACTGGCTACAACGGAGTTTTCCAGCAACAACGGACTTGAAACAATGTTAGCGACAACCAAGCTTCAGATATCAATTACGACTGTATTTACAAACTGAGTGGTAGTGACGCCAACGAAAATTGGGGTTAAAATGAGTTCTTGTAACAACTGAGCTTAGAATAATGCTAGTGACATCTTGATTTTAGGAGACACCAATGAACCTTGAAATAATGCTAGGGAATGGCATAGGGGTTCTGGAAGTGCGTCAGAACATAAATGACATGTTCGAGAATTCATCGGAGAGTAAAGTAAATGAATTCAGGAAATGGATCAGAATTACAAGTGAATATCTAGAAATACATCAGATAATAGACACATTCGGTAATACCTTGAGGAAATTCTGGAAATACATCAAAATACAAGACATACATATTCGAGAATACATCAGATAGGTGGGGAAACACTTGGAAATACATCATACAAGTTATGGAAATACATCAATAAACGAAGGAGTAATCTAGAAATTCATCGGATAATCCCCAAAAGGAAATGAACCTCATGGACAAAATTGCCAACTGAGTTGGACTTGAAAATGGCTACGAAAACCGGATGATGGTTTAAG
This sequence comes from Lathyrus oleraceus, assembly GCF_024323335.1. Classification (NCBI taxonomy): domain Eukaryota; kingdom Viridiplantae; phylum Streptophyta; class Magnoliopsida; order Fabales; family Fabaceae; genus Lathyrus; species Lathyrus oleraceus. Next base: position 439,509,578 of record NC_066582.1, on the reverse strand, counting down.
GGCACCAAAGACAAACTGGAATTAGAGGCCAAAGGATATAGGATCAACAACAAGACTTGGGTCAATGCAAAATGTGCACGAAGTACATTTCGGCTATGCATGATTTGAATTTATTTTTATGCATGATATATGAATGATCATGATATGAAAATGCTGACACTTGAGTGGATTGGGAGTTTGTAATGGCTTTTTATGGAAGTCGTGATTCCTCAACACCGAGAACTCAACCAAATATTATATGTTGTCAAATGAGAATTCTATCAAGCTTGACAACCACAACTTAGCCAAATGGATCCTTTCAGAGGATTAATGAATCATGCTAGCATAATTTTCAGGCACTCATCTTAAACTCAATAGTTGTTGACGTATGGCAGAATTTGTTTGAGCAATTTGAAATCATGAAGAAAGAGATTCTTCCCCTCTCTGGCTCATCTTGCTCTAGTCTGATGGGTCTTTGGAAATGTTCACCTTGATAGGGAGTTTGAAACAGCTTGACATGAGACGATCTCGAGATGGCTTGCCCCAATGTTTGTATACCATAATGATTTAACCCTGATTAACCAAAACCTGGAATGGTAGACTTCTGATTGAATGTCTTTGGATAGTTAGACTCAATGAGTTTTTGAGGTGGCTTGCCCCGGTCTGAGTCTTGAAGAAAATTACTCTTGGATAACTGAACCCTTAGGGTGATTGGCTTGGATTGACTTATACTCAAAGTTATTTTGCCATGATTGGACTTCTTTCACTTTATCAATTTCCTCAACTGTATATTGTTGGAATTTCTTTGATGTTAAGTGTTGACTCACAAATAAGATTGTTCATTCAAAAATGGTAATTTTAATGCAATGCTGATGCAAAAATTTGAAATCAAAGTTTATTGATATGAATGGGTGAAATACAGTGAACGAGTCATTTATAAATGGTGATCAAGTCATTCACAGTATGCAAGTTGGTGCCATCAAATGATTAACAAAAATTGTTTGGAGTCAGGTTAACACAACCTTGTTGTAGTATGCTTTCAGAATAAACCTTGCCTCAATTAGGTCTTTTAAGGATTGTAATGTGGCTTGGTTCACGATTTTTTTTAAAACAAAAGGATATAAGGCTCAAAATTTAGTTTTTACCCACCCCTTCGTCTTGATGATCTTCAGTTCCTATGTTCAGTTAATTCGATACACGCACTTAACTTCCAAGAGGGTTCAAAGGTGTGAGGAGGATTCAAGATGAATTTTCTTGAAATGGAAGTCACCTTATCTTACTTTACTTTGTTGAGGATTTGAGGACCTTTTTTTTGTTTTTCTTTATCCCTAATTTTGCTTGGACCACTTCTTTGAAACTTCCGGTCCATCGAGATACCTTGATTTTTGCCTAAGTCGTTTTTTTTTTGTGTTTGACTTAGAGGGCTTTTTCTTATTTTTTTGAAAAATTGTGACTGCCATGTTATTGGTGGATGAGGAATAACCACTATAATTTTTTATTTTCTCAGTTTCTACGACACTTCAAGATGTGTGCGAAGAATAACAAGTGGTTAAACTTCTTTGGAGGATGTTAGAGATGGATGAATCCTCTTGAAAATTGAATGCACATTCAAAATATCTGAACATAACTACCCTTCCCCTGGTTAAGATTAAGGGTTTTTAAATCTGAAAGAAACACCAACTTCTAGGCTCAAAGTGGTTGACTAGGGACTCACTCCTTATCTCTCCGATGTTTGGGGATATGAAACAATGCCTTACATCATCGACAAGGTTTTCTTCAAAAGCATACCACAACAATTTTAGGTGTTTAGTTTTCATCATCCTGCTTCCAATCTTTGTTAACACGATGGTTTGATAAACAGAAGTGAATGAGAGAAATATTTTTTGTTTTTAACATAAATGAAAAACGAGTGAATACGAATGGATTAATTCAAAAGATGCATAAACATTTCATTAATCTTACTAATTCAAAGAAAACAACAATGTATAAAAGCAACTAGCAATCAACATGCAAGGAAATTACAAAATAAATGCTGAAATAACCAAATGATTGTCAACTTTAGGGAAATGACTTCTTCAAACTTGATCCATTAACTTCGGGGGACACCCCTTGAGGTCTTCCCACTTATCTGGGCTGATGGGTTAACATTCACCACCAAGCTTCCTTCTTGAAAAGCTATGCACTTTTTATCAATCAATTGTTGTACTTTTGCTCTGGAAGCGTTGCAGTCTTCAGTTGAATGCTCTTTTGATCCAACATGATATCCACATTGCACATTTGGGTTATACCCGGGTGGGTAGGGTTCTGGAACCGACTAAAGAGACTTGGGAACCACCAACGAGTTTTGAATCAGAGGCTGTAGAAGTTGGGTATATGTCATGAGGATTGGATGACGATGAGCATTTCTTCTTTCCAAGTTATTTCGAGACCTAGGCTGATTTTGATGCTGATTTTGAGCATTTCTTCGTTGACTTGATGAGGAGCAAACCATGATTATTGGTAATGAAGACCAAAAGGTAGTGGTTGTTGGTATGTCATTTTGGGCATCGCTAACTGCTCATTTTCAGCCACTTGAAGGTTGGGGTCAACAAGCTTTTTTACATTGGCACGACGATCTTCAAATTCTTTTCCTTCAATCTCATCGTTGAACGCAACCCTCTTGGATTCAGTACTCACCTCTCCTTTGCTTCCATTGGCATGGGTCGTGACATTGGAAATCGAAGGCGATACCTCAATTTTCTTACCAGGAAATGATGATATCTCTTCAACGACATCCCTGACCTCTTCCTTGTGGTACAAAACCTTAAGGGGTTTCAGGGGTCCTTTGCGTTTCTCATTACCTGACCCAGAAATCAAGATATATGTACCTGATCCTTCCTCCTTGAGTGTTGGTGGCCTTATGTCAATCAATCTTTGAAGCTTTAGCTTAAAACTCTTGTATTCCGCGATGGAGTGCCTCATTGTTCCAGTATGATATCCACACTTGACCTTCGGGCGATCTTCTTTAAAAACTAAGCTCTTTTTGTTAATCAGTCCTCGTACTAAGGCTTTCAGCGCTAAGCAAGAATCCAGGTCATGTCTCGCTGCCCCTTTATGGAATTCACAGGTTGCATTTGGATTGTACCATGACAGGTATGGTGACGTGGGTGTGAGAGCTCGAGGGGTCACCAAAGCATTCTAGATCAGTTGTGGGTAGAGCTTGCTATATGGCATCGGAATCGGGTCATTGTGATCTTTGTTCCCCTTGTTATGATTCTGATTTTTGCTCCGAACCTGAATTCGGTGATTTTGAGGAGGAATAGCCAGAGGATGTTGATGGTGACATTCTAATGGAGGTCCATATGTCGGTAGATGATGAGTTGCCACATAGAATTGCCCTTGACTTGGGGTAACACCTGATGGATGTGGAGTAGTAGCTCCCTCCGTTACCGCAATGGGTATGGGATGACCCTCTTTTCTCAATATAGCTTGCAGGGTTTCCATGACCCATCCCATTTTGCTCTTCAAAAGATTGAGTTCCCCTTTCAATGCTTCTTGACTTTTCCTTAGCTCGTCCATCATCTCCTGAGACATGGTTCTTTGTTCTAAACGCGTGTCGGGAATCACTTTACTGATCATGGACAAAGGGTGGATGAGTTTTTTTTTGGTATTTTCGGAAAATGATATGCAATGATGAGATGCAGATGCAATGGAATATGAATGAATGCAATGCAATCCATGTATATTTAGTTTTTTTTCCAATACACAGGTTTAAAATTCTGAGGTACTAATGAATCTGATTGCTTCGTATGGAGCAGGGTTCTCGCCAAGTATGGTCTAGGATTTCAAAAAATTCCTAGAGTCATGGATCCATTAGACTGTTTGCTGCCTGTGGCAACTTACTTGTTGGGCATCAACTTCATCCAAAGAATCTACTCTAAGTGAGGTTTTTTGTCGACCCAATGAGAAATTCATCTCGTCGACCCACATTACGCAACCATCTTTCCTTATTGGCCAAAGTATTAAGGTTCTACAAATGGTCCTTAGAGTCATGGATCCTGATGAAAATATCGAAGCTTACGATAACTTACTTGTCGAGCGACAACATCCTCCAAAGGATCTACTCTAAGTGAGGTTCTTGTACTAACCCAACGAGAAACTCATCTCATGGACCCGCACTACTCAACCTCGTCTTATCTTATGTTTTTTCTCTATACTCGGGTAGAGAGTCTTTCCCACAAGGTTTGCAATCAAAGTATCCAAGTACCAAAGCATAATGGAACCAATACAACAAATTTATATCAATATGACAATAAAGATAACAAAATCAATAAAGAAAAGCCACACAAGTAAATAAACAAAGGCACACAAATGACCTAACTAGGCTTGACTCACTTAGGGAAGTCTTGGTCCTCAGCAGAGTCGCCATCTGTCACACCTCGAAAGATGAGAACACGACTTAGCGAAGCGCAATCGCACACTCGCATGATGGACTAAACAGAGTCGCCACCGAACTTGATTTATTCCTAAAAAAGGAAAGGGGAAATAACGATAAAACCCAAGAAAAAAGTACAATGATTATGATCGTCGCAACCAAATCAGGGTTCGGGAGTCGATTACGCAAGGGGAAGGTATTAACACCCCTCACGTCCGATGTACTCAACGGGAACCATTAGGTTAATTGTGTGCGTTAATGTTAGCTTGAAATGTTAGGCTTCTCAAGTTATTATGAGGGAAAGAATAATAGGATCAAAAGAAAAGAGAAGATATTTTTGGATTTTTGCAATAAAATGGACTAAACCTAAGTTTTTTATTAATGGACCTGACAAGATTTACAAATCCTGCTCCTACGTATCTCCGGGTGCAATAGAGAACTCAAGGCTTACGTAGTTCTGGGTAGAAAATGTTTGTTTGTTGGTCGATTTTAGCAAAAGCTATCTTGTATTAATCGACGAGAAACATTTTTTTACCCAAAACAGACGAAGAGCAGACGTATACATCACATCGAATGGATTTACAAATCAACATTCGGAAAAACGTCACTTATCTCAACTCAACAATTATGGACGAAGCATTGCTTTACATCACCTTAAAACAAGATGTCTTTCGTTTATGAAAAGCTTTTTAAAGATCAATCGCACGGCGGCGGAAAAAAGTTTGATTGGTTGAATGTATTTTTTGGCTTGAAAGATAATATTTATGACTTGCAAGCTCTTACAACTTGGGTTTAATACTCGGGACTACGTCTGGACCTTTCACCTAGGGAATCTTTTTCTTTCAATTTTATTGAGAAAAGAAGTTTGAATATTTACAAATATTTTGAAGAGAAGACGAATACATATGGCTTACAAGCTCTTACAACTTGGGCCTAGCATTCGGGATTACGAATGGGTATTCCATCCAGGGTAATCTTTTTCTTCAGATTTTATTGAGAAAAAAGATTTGAATATTGAAGTGTTTTGAAGAGAAGACGAATACATAAGGCTTACAAGCTCTTACAACTTGGGCCTAGCATTCGAGATTACTACTGGAACTTTCACCCAGGTAATCTTTTTCTTCCAAATTTATTTAAGAAAATGGTTTAAAATTAAATTAAAAATGATTAATGTACAAAGGTTTGAAACTATTTAAAATTAAGTTGATATTGCTTAAAAGTTCATTGTAAGAAGCCCCAAGAGTAAGCCACGGGACCTAAATCCAACCGAAAAGCAAACCGAATTTTGCTCTAAACTAACTTAAAGTGGACTCAAATATGAATCACTTTATAAGAAGTCGAGCAACAAAATCTATGCGCCCAAACGATTTTCAAAAGTCAAATTGGATTTTAACTCCCTAGTCACAAGGCAATGAAAAATCAAACAACAAATCAAATTTGTTTATTATCCTTATAGCACTTTTACAATTTTTACGTCAACTCAATATAATAAAAAAATATATAAATTTAACACGACACGCACATGCTATTCACAATGAGTCCATATAATTATAAAATTGACATAAAGCTAACAATAAAATAATATATAAAAACAATACTAACACACTACAATATATATATATATATATATATATATATATATATATATATATATATATATATATATATATATCAAAAAACAGTATAAATATATTATAGACCTATAAATAAATAAAAAATCTGCAAGTATATATATATTATATTCCTATAAATAAATAAAAAATCTGCAAGTATATATATTATAAAACTATTAATAAAAAAAATTGCAAATATATATATTATAAAACTATAAATTAAAAAAAAACAGAATGTATGTATGTATATGGTGTGTATAAAGGATTTATGGTGAAGCTTATGGTTTGTAGTTCATGTGACATGGAGAAAGTGTAAGAGATGAAGAGGTAAAAAAATATTTGTGTTACTGACTTGTTTTTTTATTGAAGTTTAGAATAGGAACTTTAAAAATGAGTGGTTTTTGTGGAAGAGTGAATAGTAGAAAAAATTGAATATAAAAGTAGTATGTATTGGAGATTTATGTGGTGTATATAAATGTGCTCTGATGAGGAGAAGATGTGAAGTTATAAAAAATGAGAGAAAGAAAGAAAATATGTATGGCCTCCTTGAATAGTGTCAGAGATTGATGTTCATGAAGGAATCATGATAGCCACTTCCATCAATTTTTCTTCTTATTCTGTTTCACACGATGAGAGACAAACGTGTATTGTGTATTGGTGGGCGGCTCCCTCTCGGTGACCAATGAAAGTTAATATATATACTAAAGATATTAGGTTACAATTTTCAAACAATGCCAATATAGTCCTTGGAGTGATTTTAGAGTGAAAAATAACTTTAAATCAATTAATTCAAATAAAATCAAACTACTTTAAATAATAAAAATAAAATCAGAAGGATTGCACACTAAATTCTATTTATTTTTTGTGGATATATTAACAAAAAGATAAAAATAAAAAGACTCAAAATGAATAAAAATCGGGCACAAAAGTGCTCGAAAAATTAAAACGAATGCACCAAAATGATCAGTGCGAAATAAATTTATTGGAAAAATACAGCGTTTCTTTTAATTTTGAAATAAATTTTGACCGGTTAAACAGGCTCGAGCTGATCAAAAAGTGGCCAAAAAATTAGCTGAAAAATAAATCGAGCATACTAGATTAAACTACGCAAAATGTAGATTAATAAGGCTGATGCCTAGAAGCTTGATTTTTAAAAAAATTGTCCACTGATTTGACGCACATCCGTCGATTAATTCAACCGGTTTGTCTATAGATCCGAAGAAATTATTTCAACTGATATTCAAGGCATTATGCGGTATGAAATGCATGGTATGCTATGTAGAGATGCAATAGCTATGGTGAATGTATTGAATCAGCAATTCAGGGTCAAAATTGGGGTGTGACAACTTGCTCATCCAAACAGGGAATAGTTAGTTAACTAATTACTATTGCTAACTAGTAAAATAAGAATAGTGACCTAGTCATGATTTAATAAAAAAAAACCATTAATGTCATAAAGTTTATATATATATATATATATAATATATATATATATATATATATATATATATATATATATATATATATATATATATATATATATATATATATATATAACACGTGGTACATACATGTAAATATGTATTCATGATTTTTTTTGTTTTTTTTGTTTTTTTAATAGATAAAAGTTCTAACTAATTAATTATACAAAAATAGAGGTGTTACAATACATAGCCCCTTAAAATAGTTTCATCCACTAGACAATCACAAGTAGGTCGGGGTAAAGCTCATTCATACGATCCTCTCGTTCCCACGTAGCATCACTTGTTGTCTGATTTTAAATCACCTTGACCAACATGATTTATTTTCCCCTCAAATACCTTACACTTCTATCTGCAATACTCATCAGAGGAACTTCGAATGAGAGGTTCTGTTTAAGTTGGCATTCTTCAGGTGTGATAACATGCAAATGATCATCCATATACTTCCTCAATTGAGACACATGAAACACATTATTCAGATTAGCCAGATTCGGAGGTAGTGCAATCTGATAAGCTATAGCGCCTACATGTCCGAGGATTTGATATGGTCTGATGAATTTTAGGGTTAGCTTCTTAGATCTCAGTGTCCTGCCCACACAAGTCGAAGGCGTCACTTTTAAGAAAACTTGGTCACCTTCTTGAAATTCTAGGATTCTCCTTCGATTATCTGCATAACTCTTCTGTCGACTCTGGGCTATTTTCATTCTATCTTGAATCAACTTGACCTTCTCCATTGTTTGTTGTACCAAATCAGGTCCCATAATCATGCTTTTTTCGTCCTTGTACCAACATAACAGTGTTTGACATTTGCATCCATATAAAGCCTGATATGGCTTCATTCTAATAATTTCCTGGTAGTTGTTGTTATAGGTAAATTCCATAAGTGGTAGCAAATTGTCTTAACTCCCTCGATCATCTAAGGCATAAGCTCTCAACATATTTTCCAAGTTATGAATGGTCTTTTCATTCTGTCCGTCTATTTGAGGGTGGTAGGCAGAACTCAATTTTAACTTCGTACCCAAAGCCTCATGCAACGCTCCTCATAAGTGAGAAGTAAAATTCATATCTCTATCTGATACAATGTTAGACGGCGTTCCATGTAGTCTGACAATCTCTCTGACATAAATTTATGCTAGCTTGGACACATCATAATTGGTTCTCACTAGTATAAAGTGAGTTGACTTTGTTAAACTATCCATGATTACCCATATAGAGTCAAACATCTGCAAGGTCTTCGGTAATTCCACAACAAAGTCCATGGAAATTCTATCCCACTTCCACTGCGGTACATCTGGAGACTGCATTAATCCAGTTGGCTTCTGATTTTCTACCTTAGCTTTCTGACAAGTCAAGAATGAAGCGACATAATCATCCACCTGCCTTTTCATACCTGGCCACCAAAATATTTGGTTCAGATCTTGATACATCTTTGTCATATCGAGGGGAATACCCAGCTTTCTTTTATGAGCTTCTTCTAGGATGGACATTCGCAACTCTACATCATCAAGAACACAGATTCGTCCATGGCATCATAAAATATCATCTAAGCCCAAATTAAATTCAAGTGCCTTTCATGCTTCAACCAGTTTCTTCTTCTCTTGCACCAATTCATCATTATGTTAAAGGGCCTTGATCTTGTTCATCAACTCATTATAAACTGTAATTGTACCACAATGTAAACTACTGGTTGAGTAATCCTCCTTCAAGTTCAAGTCACACAACTTCTTTAATAGTTATAGTCCTTTCACTACCACAACCGAGAGATGTACTTGTTTCCTGATCAAAGCATCTGCCACTATATTTTCCTTCACTAGGTGATACTGTAAGGTGAAGTCATACTCCTTAACAAATTTCATCCACCTTCTCTGTCATATATTTAACTCTTTCTATTCAAATAAATACTTTAGACTCTTATGATCACTGAACACCTCGAAAATGCAACCATAGAGATAATGCCTCCATATTTTTAGTGCAAAGACAATGACAACAAGCTCCAAATCATGTGTGGGGTAGTTCTTCTTATCTACTTTAAGTTTCCTTGAAGCATAGGCCACGACTTTCTTGTGTTGGATAAGAACATAACTTAAACCTTGATAAGACACATCACAGTAAACTTTATATGGTTCCTCTGGTTGTGGAAAAATAAGCACCGAAAAGGTAGTCAATTTTTCTTTCATCAGTTGGAATCTCTTTTCACATTCTTTTATCCATGAAAATAAATGGTTCTTCTTGGTAAGTTGAGTCAATGGGGATATTATCTTCATGAATCCTTCAATGAATCTTTTATAGTATCTAGTTAATCCCACATAGCTTCTTATCTTAGTAGCGGTCTTAGGTTGTTCCCAACCTATCACAACTTCTACTTTGGATGGGTTAACATAAATGTCATTCTTCGAAATCACATGCCCTATGAACTTCACTTCATTTAGCCAAAATTCACACTTACCTAAGTTAACATATAACTGTTTCTCCTTCAATACTTGCAATACCTGGCGTGAATGCTCCTCACGTTCCATATTATTCTTGGAACATTTAAAGATGTCATCAATAAATGTAAGAACAAAAAGTGTTCTACAACAGACTCCATGATTTTGATGATAACAAAGGATGAAACCAAAAATGGCACCCTAACGAAAAGTTTCTAAGTGTGCAGGGTTCTAAAGAAAGAAGAAACAAATCTGATGATGTCATCAGATGCAAAACAAGATCAGATGCAAAATCTCAAGTATCAGAAGCATCTAAAGTGGAATCTCATTCAAGAAGCTCTGACTCTGGACAAAACTACAAAGTATCAGAAGCATCTGAACATGAAGTAAAGTCTAGAAGCTCTGACTCTGAACAAATGCCTTCTGTAAACTCTGAAGTTATCAGCGCTATCTGAACTCTCAAGAAATAACATCAGAAGCCAGATCCCAAGTTTCTCCAGATACACGAAGACTCTAATCAGAATTGTTAATCATGATGAAGTAACGTTTAAGCCAAGTTAAAGTTCTGCAAATGGATTTCCTCAATTAGAAAGAGACGTTAATCTCCACTTCCAAGAGAGAAGATACTAATTGTGGTAAGTAGTCACTTCTAAGAGAAAAAGTCTACTGCAGAAGCTATTAATGGAATGGCGTAACTACATCTCAATATCCAACAGATTCAACGCTACTTCAACTCTACTTCAACTCCTATAAATAGAGAAGAAATCAACATTCAGTAAGCAAGAAATCACTAGCCAAAACTATACTGAAATCATATCACGCTCAAGAAAAACATCTTTGTTCTTCAAAGATTTTCACTAAGCTTTTGCTTATCAAGTGAAAAATTTGTTCTTAAGTTTGTAATATTTGCTTTCTTAGAAGCACTCTAGATTACACATCTTGTATCTAATTTTTATTTGATTTCCTCAAGTGACTCTTTGCAGTCTGTAGACTTGAGAGGACTAAGAGATTTTCTTCTCTCTTAGGGGTTGTTTGTAATCTTTCAAGATTAGTGGATTAAGTCCTTGTTGAAGGCGAAATCACCTTGGCCGGGTGGACTGGAGTAGCTTTGTGTTATAAGCGAACCAGTATAAAATCATTGTGTGATTTCATTTTGCAAAAAGCGCTTATTTTTCAAACAATTCAAACCCCCCTTTCTTGTTTTTCTCACCTTCAATTGGTATCAGAGCTCCGGCTCTGTTATTGATTTTCAAATCAAACACTTAACCGTGTAGAGAGATCCAGTGCGAGAAAAACAAATGGCCCACTCAAATGAGAAAGATTCTTACAATGCCAAGCCTCCTGTTTTTGATGGAGAAAAGTTTGATTACTGGAAAGATAGAATCGAAAGTTTCTTTCTGGGTTATGATGCTGACCTCTGGGACATTGTCACAGATGGATACAAACCTCCAACCTTAAATGGAGCTGAAGTTCCCAGAAGCAAAATGTCAGAAGATCAGAAACGTGAGTTCAAAAATCATCACAAGGCCAGAACAATACTTCTAAATGCTATATCATACAACGAATACGAAAAGATCACCAACAGAGAGACGGCTAAAGACATACTTGACTCTCTGAAGATGACCCATGAAGGAAATTCCCAAGTCAAGGAGACGAAGGCTCTGGCGCTGATCCAGAAATATGAAGCCTTCAAGATGGAAGATGACGAAGCTATAGAAGCTATGTTTTCCAGATTTCAAACTCTTATTGCAGGTCTTAAAGTGCTAGACAAGGGATATACGACTGCAGATCATGTTAAGAAGATTGTCAGAAGTCTGCCAAAGAAATGGAGACCAATGGTTACTGCTCTGAAGTTATCAAAGGATCTGAACAATATCAGCCTTGAAGAACTTGTTAGTTCTCTCAGAAGCCATGAGATAGAACTGGAGGAGGATGAGCCTCAGAAAAGGAACAAGTCAGTGGCGCTGAAGTCCAGACCTGAAAGACGGAAGTCAGACAGAACCAAAGCTCTCCAGGCAGAAACTGCAGATACTGACGACTCTGAACCTGAAGACTCTGATGATGAAGAAGAACTGTCCTTACTAACCAGAAGAGTTAAGCAACTCTGGAAAAGAAGGAACAACAACAACTTCAGAAGATCAAGACCCAGAGGGGATAGATCAGAGTCAACTTCAAAAGGTAAACCTAATAAAGATATTACCTGTTTTGAATGTAAAGAAACAGGTCATTATAGAAATGAATGCCCCAAGCTGAAGAAAGATAACTCTAAGAAAGAAAGCTTCAAGAAAAATGCCTTCATAACAAAGAAGGGATTAATGGCCACCTGGGACGATAGTGAATCCGAATCATCAGAATCTGACTCTGATGAATAGGCCAACGTAGCTCTTATGGCTACCACATCCAGCAGCTCAGATGAAGAATCTGAAGAGGTATTTTCTGAACTTTCTAGATCTGACTTAGAATCATGTTTATCAGAAACTCTTACCTCTCTTCAGAAATTAAAACAAAAAGTTAAAAACATTAAAGGTCTTCTTAAAGCAAAATCTGAAGAGTGTAGTAAACTTGAGACAACAATTCTAACAAGAGATGATACAATCATATCTTTAACGTTAGAAAGAGATGAAGCTAAAACGAAAAACTTAGAATTAGAAGAAGTGTTGTCTCAAGCACCACAAACTTCAAATGAAATTATTTATAAATATGAAGAAGCCTTTCAACAATTTCTGAAGAATGGGATAAATAGGAGTATTATGGCATCCATGATTTATGGAGTAGGTCAGAATAATAAAAGGGGAATTGGGTATGATTCTGATTCTGATAAAACTTCTACCAGTAACCTAATTAAATCGCCTTTTTCATACCACTACACACACACACAAGAACACAAATTTAAAAATGCTAGAAGACCCAAAGTTGTAAGAAACTCTGGGAAAACTAATCTGAAAGGACCCAAGAGATTCTGGGTACCGAAAGATAAGATTATCTATGTTGCAGATATCCTATGCAGCAAAGTTCAGACACCAGTCATGGTACCTGGACTCTGGATGCTCGCGACATATGACGGGAAGAAAGTCTATGTTCCAAAGCCTGGAACTTAAAGACGCTGGCTTCGTAGGCTTTGGAGGAGATCAGAAAGGAAGGATCAGAGGCTCCGGAACTATTGGTAACGGCACTCTTCCCTCTATATCTGATGTTCTTTATGTAGAAGGATTAATGCATAACTTGTTATCCATAAGTCAATTAAGTGATAACGGTTATGATGTAATCTTTAATCAAAAAACGTGTAAAGCCATTAGTCAGAACGATGGCTCTGTCCTTTTCACAGGCAAGAGGAAAAACAACATTTATAAAATAAATCTCTCTGATTTAAAAGATCAAAATGTTAAATGTTTAATGTCAGTTCACAAAGAGCAATGGGTATGGCATAGACGCTTAGGCCACATTAGCATGAGAAAACTTTCTCAGCTAACTAAACTTGAGTTAGTCAGAGGCTTACCTAAACTGAAGTTTTCTTCAGATGCTCTGTGTGAAGCTTGTCAGAAAGGAAAGTTTTCAAAAACATCTTTTAAAAAGAAAAATGTTGTTTCTACCTCCAAGCCTCTGGAGCTTCTTCACATTGACTTATTTGGTCCTGTGAAAACAGCATCAGTCAATGGAAAGAAGTATGGACTAGTAATCGTTGATGATTACAGCCGCTGGACATGGGTAAAATTCCTAAAGCACAAGAGTGAGTCTCACTCTGTATTCACCAGTTTCTGTTCTAAAGTGCAAAAAGAATTTGACTCTAAAATTGTTAGAGTCAGAAGTGATCATGGTGGAGAATTTGAAAATAAAGATTTTGAAGAACTATTTGATTCTAATGGAATATCCCATGATTTCTCCTGCCCTAGAACTCCACAACAAAATGGAGTTGTAGAGAGGAAGAATAGGACACTCCAAGAAATGGCCAGAACCATGATCAATGAAACAAATGTAGCAAAGCACTTTTGGGCAGAAGCTGTAAATACAGCGTGTTACATTCAGAATAGAATCTCTATTAGACCTATTCTGGATAAGACTCCCTATGAACTGTGTAAGGAAAGAAAACCCAACATTTCATATTTTCATCCTTTTGGATGCATTTGTTTTATATTAAATACTAAAGAACATCTGAACAAGTTTGATTCCAAAGCACAAAAAGGTATTATGTTAGGATACTCAGAACGCTCTAAAGGCTACAGAGTATACAACACAGAAACCAAAATTGTGGAGGAATCAATTCATGTTAGATTTGATGATAAGCTTGACCCTGAAAAGTCAAAGCTAGTTGAAAAGTTTGCAGATTTAGAGATCACTCTGGTAGAATCTGAGAAAACTCCAGAAGCAACTGTCACTCCAGACTCTGAAGAAATTAAATCTCCAGAAATTCCAAGGAAAGTCAAGAGTCGTAGCAACGTATCTGAAGATTTGATTTTGGGAAACAAAGATGAACCTGTTAGAACCAGATCTACCTTCAGAACTTCTGAAGATATTCCTCTGGGACTAGTGTCTCTGATTGAGCCTACGTCCTGTGATGAAGCTCTTCAAGATAATGATTGGGTGGCAGCTATGCAAGAAGAGTTAGATCAATTCTCCAAGAATGATGTCTGGGATCTCGTTCCTAAACCCAGAGGCACTCATGTCATTGGAACCAGATGGGTTTTCAGAAACAAACTGAACGAGAAAGGAGAAGTTGTCAGAAACAAAGCACGACTGATAGCTCAAGGTTATAGTCAACAAGAAGGTATTGATTATAATGAAACTTTTGCTCCAGTCGCGAGGTTAGAATCTATTCGTCTTCTTGTATCTTTTGCTATTAATCATTCTATCAAATTATACCAAATGGATGTCAAGAGTGCATTTCTTAATGGTTATATTTCAGAAGAAGTGTATGTTAATCAACCTCCAGGCTTTGAAAATTCAAACTTTCCAGAACATGTTTTCAAACTTAAGAAATCTTTATATGGACTTAAACAAGCTCCCAGAGCTTGGTATGAACGTCTGAGCAATTTTCTTCTGGAACAAAATTTTATCAGAGGGAAAGTTGATTCTACACTCTTCTGTAAAAACCTTAATAATGATCTCATGATATGCCAAATTTATGTTGATGATATTATTTTTGGTTCTGCTAATATCTCTGTTTGCCAAGAATTTTCTAAGTTAATGCAGGCAGAATTTGAAATGAGTTTAATGCAAGAACTAAAGTTCTTTCTGGGAATTCAAATCAATCAAACCCCAGAAGTCACGTACATTTATCAAAGCAAGTACATTAAAGACGTTCTGAAGAAGTTTGATATGACTGAATGCAAGTCTGCAAAAACTCTTATGCATCCAACTTGCATTCTGGAGAAGGAAGAAGTAAGCAACAAGGTTTGTCAGAAGCTCTATCGAGGAATGATAGGCTCTCTTCTCTATCTGACTGCTACTCGTCCTGATATTCTCTTCAGCGTCTGTCTTTGTGCCAGATTCCAATCAGATCCTAGAGAATCTCATTTAACAGCTGTTAAGAGAATTCTTAAGTATCTGAAAGGAACTCCTAACCTGGGCCTGATGTATGAGAAAACATCAGAGTATAGGCTTTCTGGTTATTGTGATGCAGATTATGCAGGAGATAGAATAGAACGAAAAAGTACTTCTGGAAATTGCCAGCTTCTGGGAAACAACTTAATCTCCTGGGCTAGCAAAAGACAGTCAACAATTGCTCTATCAACTGCAGAAGCAGAATACATCTCAGCATCACTGTGCACAACTCAGATGCTCTGGATGAAGCATCAGCTAGAAGATCTTCAGATATTTGAGAGTAACATTCCTATCTTTTGTGATAATACTGCTGCTATTTGTTTAAGTAAGAATCCCATTCTACATTCCAGAGCCAAACACATAGAAATAAAACATCATTTTATTAGAGACTATGTTCAGAAAGGGATAGTAACGCTGAAGTTCATTGATACAGAACATCAATGGGCAGATATCTTTACTAAGCCTCTAGCTGAAGATAGATTTCTTTTTATCTTAGAAAATCTGAACATTAAAAATTGCCCTGAGTAAAATTTGGCTCTGAACATGTAAAATGAGACTCTGATAAAAACAAATACACTTCTGCCTCTGACTCTGATACTTCTACCAAGTTAAGAAGATATCTGAGTTAGAAATCTTCAGAAATCCTTTGGTATTCCTGAAGATCAAATACATCAACACGTGGGGAACATGCGTCTAACTCTAGAACTTCTAGACAGCTGTCAAAAGAAATCAAAGGTCAGAACGCTTGAAATCTCCTCGAGCAGTGTGCTTACTGTTGGGATTAGACATTCATTAATGAGCTGTAATCATTTTTCCCCCAAGCGTGCCTTTTTGAGTTTTGTGTCTAACGCTGGTATGTGTGTCGTTTTGCATGCGTTTTTACTTAGGTATATAAACACTTTTCTCACATTTCACACACTTATCACTCTCACTCACTCTTAAACCCTAAACCCTCTCTCGAAGTTTTCTCTGCAACCTTCTCAGTTCTTCATCTTCTTCATCAATTTTCTTCATGAATCCTCAAGAGCAAGAAGTTTTTAACTTCTCCCAACAAATGGAAGCCGCTTCTAATCCCCAAACCTCAAACACTCAAACACCCATGGTAATAGACGTCACCACGACCCCAGTCTACAAAGAACCTCACATTCTTGAACGTGAACAACACATAAACCTTTCAACTCCCTTTGAAGGTTTGGATGTACTGTGTGAATCGCTGGTAGATTTTGAGAACTTGAGAAGAAACGGTGTTGATCTTACTGAAGATCTTCGCAAGCAAGGTTGGGAAACCTACTTCGACAGGCTTTATGGTCCAATCTATCCTCTTCTGGTGAAGGAGTTTTGGAGATGTGCAGATGCTGATGACCAGTTCATTGTCTCGTTTGTTCTGGGTGTGAAGATTGTCATCACTGAAGCATCAATTGCTTCCTTGCTAAACATGGAGAAAGCTGGAGGTAAGAGGATTTACAACATTCCTCCAAGGTCCAAGCGCATCACAGAAGTCATTAACCCTACAATCTTCAAAGCAAACGCTGAAGGAAACCCCTCTAAGAACAAGGAGCTTCATCAGAACCTCCGAGTTTGGCTGAAGATTATTCTGGGAACAATCCATCATCGTCCAGCCTCCAACTCTTCAGATTACATAAATGCTGATCAGAAATGCATCCTTTACTGTATTCAGAAGGGTATCCCGATCAACCTCCCTGTTCTCCTCTTCAGATATCTGAGGGATTCAGTCAGAGAAACCAGGAATAACATGAAGCCCAGATCCTACATTCCTCTGGGTAGATTGCTCTCTGACATCTTCATTGAGCATGGGCTGGTAGATGCTCTGGAGAAGACCAGATGTATGGATGATCTGGCAATTGATGTGGGAAAGCCTCTGAATGCCAAAAATCTGAGGAGTATGAGAATCATCAAAGACATCAGAGTCAAGCCCACTATGGATGTGACCTGGGAAGCTCTGAAAGATCAGAGGAAGATGCCTCATGGCCTTGAAAGGTTCTTCAAGAATGAACCCAGAGATGCCATTGCTATCTACCTTCAGGATCGTCTGGATGAAGGCATTGATATTTCTGATTTCCGCCTTGAAGACTGTCTGGACTCTGTAGAAGATTTGGTCAGATACAAAAGAGGTCTTTCTGAGAAGAAGATAGCTGAGGAAGCAAGGAAGGCAAAGAAACCCAGACTTGGAGAATCTTCTGGAACCAAAGCTCCTCTGAAAATCTCTTCTTCTGGTAAGTCTATTCCTCCTGTTACTTCTGTAATACCTATGATGGCCTCTTCTACTCCTCTCCCAACACCTCCCATATTTACAACCTCTGAAATCCCTCCTTCAACCATCAGAACCTCTCAACCTCCACCTGTTCTAAAAATTGCTCGTAATTTCACAACAACCTCTGACCCTAATCAACTATATCACCACAGCTCTTCCTCATCCTCTGAATATGAATCACCCCCTTACCTTTCCCCTTCTTCTGACCAAGAGTTCTCTGACCAAGAGTCCTCTGACCAAGAACACTCTGACCCTAACTCCCCAACAATAGCTGAAATTTATGCTAAAAATTTCGCTCCACAACCCACACAACAGTCTGAAGTAACCTCTCCCCTCCAAACTTCACTTCCACCACAACAAACAACAACCTTACCCTCTGAAACTCAACCATCTGATCCCTTCACCTCTAATATCACTCCACCATTTATTCCCGTTGTACCTGGACCAGACTCTGACCCTTTAGACCTAAATCCACTATATGCTTCATCCCCTAGTCTTCAACCAGACGCAGATTCTGAACTTCAAGCAGAATCTGAACCTCAACAAACTGAACCTCACTCTCTAAATCTCAGCCCTCAAAACTCTCCACCTCATTCACCTGAACCTGAACCTGAACTTACCATACCTACCCTTGAGGAGGCCATTATACAGGTTGCAGAAGCCTCAGTCCAGAAGATCAAGTCTCTGGCTAAAAACTCTGAAGTTAGTGATGATCCTAAATCTGTTAGGACACACTGGAACAGAGTCATTAGTTGGATGACCTCTGAGTCTTATAGGCTGAAGAGTATCTCTGAACAAGTCAGAAATGGCTACATCAGAGACTCTGAGGAAAGACTCCAAGAGAGACTGGCTAGAGAAGCTGAGGCCAAGAGATTAGAGGAAGAAAGATTGGCTAAGGAAGCTGAGGAAGAAGCAAAGAGGTTGGAAGAAGAACGACTGGCAAAGGAAGCAGAACTTCTAAGGATTCAGGAAGCTGAAGCCAAGGCTCAGGCAGATGCAGAAGCCCAAGCTGCTGCTGAAGCTGAAGCTCAGCAGGCTCTGATTCAGGGGGAGTCTTCCTCTGCGATCCCTCTGATTCTTAACACTCTGAAAGAGATAAAGCAAGATCAGCAAGAGATCAAGAAAGATCAGAATGAGCTTCGTGCCAGGATGGACAAGCAAGATGCCTTGAATGAAAACATCCAGAACATGTTTGCCATGTTGCTTCAGAGACTTCCTCAACCTCCAAACCGTTAGGCACTTAGGATTGATTTTGTTTGCTTGCCTAAGTTTTTTGCTTCTGTCTTCTTTTTAGCTCTGATATTCTCTTGAATCTGATGTTTTTAACTGCTGTTTGCCTTTGTGCTTTTTTAATGAAGTGTTTTTCTCTTTATTATTCTTTTTATTTTTTTTTATGCCTTTTTGATTATGCCAAAAAGGGGGAGAAATTATTAAATAGCTCTGATGAAAATTATGTCTAAAACCTTAAGCATTCTGCAACAATTATAGAAATAGTTCTGATATAAATAGCTCTGATTAAATAATAGCTCTGATTAAATAATAGCTCTGATTAAATAACTCTAACATTAAAATTAAGAAATTGCAGAAAGTTTTCAGAAATCTCATTGCTTGGAAAGCTCTGGTAAGAACTTCTGAACTCCCTAGTACTAACTCAGGGGGAGCTTTTGTCTATCTGATCTAATATTTTTCATGTTTCATCTGATATTTTTATTTGTTTTGTCATCATCAAAAAGGGGGAGATTGTAAGAACAAAAAGTGTTCTACAACAGACTCCATGATTTTGATGATAACAAAGGATGAAACCAAAAATGGCACCCTAACGAAAAGTTTCTAAGTGTGCAGGGTTCTAAAGAAAGAAGAAACAAATCTGATGATGTCATCAGATGCAAAACAAGATCAGATGCAAAATCTCAAGTATCAGAAGCATCTAAAGTGGAATCTCATTCAAGAAGCTCTGACTCTGGACAAAACTACAAAGTATCAGAAGCATCTGAACATGAAGTAAAGTCTAGAAGCTCTGACTCTGAACAAATGCCTTCTGTAAACTCTGAAGTTATCAGCGCTATCTGAACTCTCAAGAAATAACATCAGAAGCCAGATCCCAAGTTTCTCCAGATACACGAAGACTCTAATCAGAATTGTTAATCATGATGAAGTAACGTTTAAGCCAAGTTAAAGTTCTGCAAATGGATTTCCTCAATTAGAAAGAGACGTTAATCTCCACTTCCAAGAGAGAAGATACTAATTGTGGTAAGTAGTCACTTCTAAGAGAAAAAGTCTACTGCAGAAGCTATTAATGGAATGGCGTAACTACATCTCAATATCCAACAGATTCAACGCTACTTCAACTCTACTTCAACTCCTATAAATAGAGAAGAAATCAACATTCAGTAAGCAAGAAATCACTAGCCAAAACTATACTGAAATCATATCACGCTCAAGAAAAACATCTTTGTTCTTCAAAGATTTTCACTAAGCTTTTGCTTATCAAGTGAAAAAATTTGTTCTTAAGTTTGTAATATTTGCTTTCTTAGAAGCACTCTAGATTACACATCTTGTATCTAATTTTTATTTGATTTCCTCAAGTGACTCTTTGCAGTCTGTAGACTTGAGAGGACTAAGAGATTTTCTTCTCTCTTAGGGGTTGTTTGTAATCTTTCAAGATTAGTGGATTAAGTCCTTGTTGAAGGCGAAATCACCTTGGCCGGGTGGACTGGAGTAGCTTTGTGTTATAAGCGAACCAGTATAAAATCATTGTGTGATTTCATTTTGCAAAAAGCGCTTATTTTTCAAACAATTCAAACCCCCCTTTCTTGTTTTTCTCACCT
The DNA here is from genome assembly GCF_024323335.1 of Lathyrus oleraceus. Classification (NCBI taxonomy): domain Eukaryota; kingdom Viridiplantae; phylum Streptophyta; class Magnoliopsida; order Fabales; family Fabaceae; genus Lathyrus; species Lathyrus oleraceus. The sequence goes on along the minus strand of NC_066582.1, from coordinate 439,489,027 downwards.
TCAATAAATACTACCACAAATTTTTCCAAGTACGGATGGAAGATACGATTCATATAATCCATGAAAATAGTTTGTGCATTGGTCACTCCAAAAGGCATCACTAGATACTCGTAATGCCCATAGCGAGTTATAAATATTGTCTTGGGAATATCTTCTTCCTTCACTCGTATTTGATGGTACCCTGACTTCAAATCAATCTTCGAGAACACTACGACACCTCCGAGTTGGTCCATGTGGTCGTCAATGAATGGAAATGGATATCTATTCTTTATCGTAACTTTATTGACTTGTCTGTAACCAATGCAAAGTCTAAATTTTCCATCCTTCTTCTTCACAAGAAGGACCGAGGCTCCCCAAGTTGAGACACTAGGTCGTATAAATCCTTTGGACTAGAGGTCCTCTAACTGCTTTTTTAGCTTATCTAACTCCGGCAGAGACATTCTGTAGGGAGAAATATATATAGGTCATGTTTTAGGAGTGATATCAATAAAGAATTAAACATCGCAAACTGGTGGTAAGCCTGGTACATCTGCTGGAAACACATATGAGAAATCCCTCACCATTGGAATGATAGTTACATCGACTTCTGGACTCCTGCTTATGGAATTTAAGAATACATATTTTTGAACACCTTCATGCAAGGAAAACTTCAATCGATTGGCTTCGAGGAACCAAGTGATGCTAAAGTTTGGGAATATTACTTATTTACGAGCCCAATCTAAAAGAACATAATGATTGGACAACCATTCCATTCCAAGGATAATCCCAATATGCTTAAGGGGAATACAAATTAGATCAAGCTTGAACTTAATGTTCAAGACAGTCAATGAACATTGTAATATAGCCTCATTAAGAGTCACAGCTTCGTCGGAAGGTATCGAAACCATCAAGTTAAAAGGTAAATATGTCATAGGAAGTTGTAGGGAATTCACATACTCTTAAGAGATAAAAGAATGACTTTCTATAAAATCATATAATATCATACAATTTTTTCCATAAATTTCACACTCATCCATGATCAGCTCTGAATGGCCCTTCTCATCTTCTCCGTCAACATTGTACGCGTGTCCTTGATTCGTAGAACATCCAAACCAGTCATTGTTGTTATTCCTAGGATTATTGTTTGTCCTCTTTGGACAATTATTAGCAATATGATTTGGTTGCTGGTAGAGATAACAACATCTTAGTTTGATTGGGAAATAAATTGCTTTGTGTCCTTCCTCATGGTAGTGAAAACATCGAATAAAGTAATTTTAATTTTGATTCATGTTTTTCACATTTTGACCTCCTTTGTTATTGGCCCGAGGTTGATCTCTGCCATTTCCCTGGGGTCGGGGATATTGCTCTTGTTGTTTTCCCTTATTCTGCAAGTATTTATTTCCCTCTCAAAAACAAAACTTAGTGATATAGAATTCCAAAACTTTGATAGGGGAAATATGTATCGATTTTACATTTATTTATATATGATACTTTACCTGGTGTCTCACAGGTCCTCCTGCAAAATCGTTGCTTGGGTAGCTACACTTGAGGTTCTTTACTTTCTTACACTTATCTACTAAAGCTTCATATTGTCGGATTTCATGTGGAGCAACAACCTCTTTGATGTTATAGCATGAATCCAGATCTTGATGATGGAGTCCTAGTTGCTCGAGTGTGTTGACGTAGAAGACATTGCACGAACTCCCATTGTCTATGAGGAATCAAATACAATTTAATTTTCCACGGTAGCAATTATGATCAACGATGGCGTAGCATTGAGAATTCAATCTACCTTCTCGCGATCCCAAAATCATAACATTAACTTGCCTTCGATTCGTGATTCTGTGTGAGTTGTTGTTTGGATAAGGTTATGCGGTAGAGGATATTCGTCACACTGTGTTTTCCCACATATATCATCGACGGTGAAGGTTGGAAATAGTGTGAGATCGAGAGATTCTACGCGATTATTAGAGTGGTCTTCTTCATTTTAATAGGTTTAGGTTGACGATCTAGTTTATGGATCTAAGGCGATATGATCGTGGAATTTTAAGGGAAGTAGAAGTCGATTCCTATAGAGGGTATCATTTTCCGTATTGAAACTACAAATGTGATTGATTGGTGATGATGGATTCCTCATGTAGTGATGTTGATCTCTGAAACTACGGTGGGGGGTGGACATGCAAGGTTAACACTCTAATGCCCACGTCAGTTAGGAGTCCAAGATGGGAGAAGTGAAATTATGAGATTAGAAAGTGTACATTAAGTCTCACGTGCATTGATTATATACGTCGGAAATTTTGACGGGGCTTTGTGATGTTAGGCAGAATATTTCGATCTTACCTATACTGGATCTTTGCCCGACCTAAAATATATTTAGTTACAATTAACAAACATGTTTGGAGCGTTCAGGTTATTAAAGAGTACCCGATGAAAAATTTGTATCGCTAATTATTCACAAACTTATTAATATGAATTTTCTTATATGCCCCATCAATTGATCCCTCTCATGTAAAATACATGCACCTTCAAAAATCAAGAATATAATATGGAGGATTTTGTTGAAATTGTCTTCTTACTCGATAGAGGTTACAAAGCAAAAACAAAGGGGTCAATTGTTCCACAAATTTTATTTTATGTGATCATATTGAAGACTCTTTGTATGTCTTTTTCACTTGTTCTAACTGTGGAATATTTTGGAAGCAAAGATATAACAAAACTTGAAACAATATAATTGCGCAATATGAGACTATCATTTTAGATATGGATGACAATGGATAGGGTTTGGATAGGGTATTATAAAATAAAATAAAATAAAAATACGGATATGAGACGGATTGGATACTAAGGTGCACATACCCGAAACCATATCCCCTTATTTTAATGGATAGTTATTCGAGCACATGTTCGTACCCATTTTTACAAATTTTTATCCTATCCATTACGGGTATTTTTGCGGATGCCCCAAAAAATTGGTCAAATTATCATCCATATTTCTTCAGCATGTCATTTACTTCATTCTTGGAAGCCAATCAGCTAAAAAAATCACTTCCATTCTTGGAAGCCAATCAGCTAAAAAAAAATCACTTTCATTCTTCTCAAAGAAGACCTTGTACTAAATAGAGCAAATCATGGAATTGACATTTGTATCATAGATGAGAAATGAGAATGGTTCTTTACTTCTTTTTTTGTTAAAATTGAGTGGATTTCTCACTTGTATTATGGTTGTGGGTGAAATTTAGTTTATTTTCAGAACTCAGTTGAGTTCATGTACTTAATACGAGTCCGGTTGATTTTGAGTTAGAAGCTAAAATCGGTTGATTTTGAGTTAGAAGCTAAAATTGTAGTGGATAGTTTTTTATTTTCTAAAAAAAGATCTCATATAATTAGAAGATATCATTAGTCATTGTAGAGTTGTAGAGAGTTCTTCTCTACTTATTGCAACAGTTTTAGTATTGAGTTTATTCAAAAACAAACAAATGAGGTTGTATATAGTCTAGTTAAGAAACCATATCCTTAACTAGTTTCCAGTTATTGTAGAAATACCACAGTATTGAACCTTTTTTTTTAAAATATTATAAGTTTTACAATAAAAAGACGTATAAGTTAGATCAAATATTTAAACTCATTCTTCAAAACTCTAACTCGATTTTGGTGGCCAAAACAAAATGGGGGAGGGGGTTGAAAAATTACCCATTGTGACCATGCCTGGCTTGTGAAGAAACTACCCTTCATTGCCAAGTTGCAAGAAAAACAATAAAGAAAATATCATTAAATTCATCATCCTTATGCTCTCATATATCAATGTGAAGCAGTAAGTACTTTTCCAGCTTATCTGTGAAGCAATAACTACATTTTAGCATATAACTTAGTGCCCATATATCTCAAGGAAAAACCACAAGATGTTAATTAGTGAGGACATGTTCTGATGTGAGAAGAACCAAGTGTTATTATCATCTTTACATCACAGCTTTGGTATGGGGAAAAACAATCTTAGTATAATGAAAAACTGTAGGGAGATAAAACAGTTTATTCAAAAACAATGCTCTAATTAAATATGAAACATGTCATATTTAGTTAAACAAACACACATATAAACTCAGTTATAAGAATACTATAACATACTTTTCTTCATGAAGTACCAAGCTCCCTATTCAAGTAATCAATAAACATCCTTTTAGCACTATCAGAATCCGAAGGAGGTGCTCTCGCACTCAAACTTGTTTGCCCTGTTAATTTCATGAACGTGCGTCGCAGCCTACGAAGCTCAGGCAACCCAACTGATCTTGAAAGATTGATTGGAGGTAAATCTTTCCCTATAGAAACACCATTAGCCGGTAGCATACCAAGATCACGAGATTGCGCTTCTGCTATAGCATTAGTAACCTCTTGCGTTGCTTTGTCCAGCTCATAGAGAGAATTAGCATCCGAAACACGTGAAGTTTGAGTTGCAATTGTCGGTTGCAATATCTTCACATCACGGGTTTTCGAGTCCACCTTTTTGGTAATGTAGGAGACAACATCATCTACAATAGAACCAAAATCCGAAGATCTCAACTCAAACAAAGGTGAATCCCACCGGTTTCTTCTCTCCGGTTTCTCAAACCTCCTCACCAAATCTTCAAATATTACATCATCGTAACTACCTTCACCTTTCTCCCTACGCTCTTGATTCCATTTTCTACAATCGTTATCTTCAACATCACAATAAACAACACAGTATCTAATCCCCGCAGCACGAGCCAAACACCATAGCTCATATCGATAACCCTTAATGCTATTCAAAGAATCAACAATAATAACAGTATCTTTTGACAGAGACCTATCCACTTCTGACCTAAGAACCCCTCTTAAATTCTTCTCCGATGGCATATTGGCGTAACTTTGGTTCCGATCAAGGTGAAAACAAGCTTCATCTATGATTCTCACTTGATGTTTCAATTCCGGTGATTGTTTAAGAGCTTCGGCTAGAGTTAGTGCAGCTTTAGACTTTCCACTGCATGGCTGACCACAGATTACAACCAGTGCCATTTGGAAGGAAAAAAAAACTGGTTGTATTCTCAGTTTACAAAATGATATCTCTTCAGGGATACTACCTGCAATATATTAATATATAATAATGTGAAGTTTAAAACATAATAATCTCTGATGAACCGACACCTCTTTAAAAAGACGTGTCAGTGTCGGTGTCAGCTGACAATTGTGATTACGTCTGATTTATTCATTTTTTCAAATTATTACTACGCTATGATAGCGTCTTTCCAGTGTTTGTGTTTCATAGATATATCAATACAAACCCTAAAGTTCCAGAATAACTATTCAATCATATCTAAAATTCTTCAGTAAGCAAATCAAAATCAAAATCAAATGGTTGAACATATTGAGCCTAAGTTTGGATCAGTTTCGATCTGGTGATGGTTTTTCAAATATAAAAAAGATAAACTAGATATTACGCTAAAATTGAGAATGAGGAGAAGATAACTTCAATATCAGAATATCGTAAGGGAAAACCTGGACAGTGATTCTGGCGGCCGGCAACTCGCTCCGACTGGATTTTTCTTTTCACGGCGAGCTGTGGTGTTTAGCGATATTGGGGTCTTGGAATTCGGAGAAACGGTTGAATTGATGTAGTTGCAAACCCTAACTAAGTACAGCAAATAAATTTTAAATTTAAAAATTTAAAAATAATTAACAAAGTTATTCCTTGAGTCTTGTTGAAAACACGAATAATTATAAAGTTATTTTAATAGTTTTATCATTTCTTTTTCTATCTAACTTCATTCAAGCTTGTGACTATATAACTTTAATAATGAAGAGTGATTGTGGGATTTTTTTTTAAATAACCATGTTTTTCAATAAAAAATTACAATCAACTATTTCAATTGATTTTTAAAATACATATATATTTCAAATTAAAAAAAAATGTTGCACAAGAGTTTAATTGGTGATATTATTGCAAAAATAAGAGCACTGACCAATTCAATTCGTGTATTATGTGTAGTCAATCTAATTGACTATAGTATTGCAAAAGTTAGAGTAGTAGGCAATTCAATTGTATCCTATATCGTGTATATTTTTATAACATAAATAGGTGTGTCTTTCACCATTTAATTCACACTTTTTTCATTTTCTCTTTTCTTCACTTGTTCTAACATACTTACTAAAAGAAATGGACGTATTTGTTTTTCGAGAACGAGATTTGAAGATACGTTTTTGAAACATTCGGAGTTTCGAGCAACTTGAGAAGATCATCTAACAAACATATGGCTTAAACACCACAACAACCATTTATTCATTTTTCCAATGAAGCATTCACATCAATGTCGTCATTCAATCGACAGACCGCTCACCAATAACCCATCAGCCCAAACAATACAACCCAACTACTACGACATGGACAATAAACTCAGTTACAGTAGTACTTTAATTCATACACTAGACTACGTCGAATTACAAGAGCTTATTAGAGAATTTGGTGATGGTGTTCCAGAGACTTGTTCCAAACACCTGGAGTGAATCAACAGAGTCCAGTAGGAGAAAAGGTACCCAAGGGTGTGGAATCATTGGCATGTATGCATAAGCAGGTCGTCCTCGTTAGTTATTGATTTAGTGGCGTTGAATCATTGGCACCTCGAATGAATTAGTTATTAATTTTACTTTTGTAAAGTTGTAGCTAATTAGATTGGTTACTCCCCTACAACACAATTTTTTTATTTGAAGCATTGATACTTAGAAATTATTAGGGAAAAATGGTTACTTAAATTCTTTATTTAAAAACATGGTTATTTGTGGTCTTGAAAAAAGTCATTTGATAATCTAGAGTTTTATATATATATATATATAATATATATATATATATATATATATATATATATATATATATATATATATATATATATATATATATATATATATATATATATATATATATATATATATATATATATATATATAAGAGTTATGGTATTTTGTGCCTCACCATGTACCAGATGATTAAGAAAATCATCATACATGACATTTATATTTATGCATGCCATAACGGAGGAGCTAAATCGGAGGGGTATCTGATAACAAACTACATGTAGGTGAATTGTTGCATACATCATATGTGACCCACAAGTCAATCATCTAAAGTATAAGGCTAATCATCCAAGGGATGTGTCTAACAGTGATAGGTGTAAATCTGGAAGTGTATATCCTCTACTACCAAACGGTCAAGATACACTATAAATAGCTCAGTTTCCTGATACCCTCTGAGCGGGGAGAATGCAGAAGCATGTGTCATATCCTCAGTATAGGTCGGAACATAAGATCAGTCAGATATGCATGGAAAGTGATGGAGAATCCAAGCCTAAAAATGGTACATATGAATCATTAGTAATGGTGGAGCACAACTTTTATGAAAATGATACAGAAACACTAAAAGATGCAAATATGCATGTCATCTGTTTGGTTTTCCACATACAACATTCAGCTAACTTGGAGTACAGGTAGATCAAACAAGTTGCCCCTAGTTGCACTCGTGGATCCGCTTCAAGTCAGCGAAGTATCTCAGGTAAGCCACATCCATATAAGTGGCACTCTTCTCCATAAAAATGGGTGTGTCAACCAAGTACAACAGGTATACACTCAATGTGTATGCTCTATGATGCATAACCTGTTCATCATCACCAATAGCATGTTCTTCCACATGAAGTTGTTGTGCATACAACCTCTCCATGAATTCGACCCTAGCATGACACCCTCAGTGGCTTCTAACTCCTGTAGGGCATTCTCTGGGTCAGCTCTCAAATAGTCCATCATCATAACCACCGCCTCATCTTTGATAATCATGTCGTGTTTTAACCATCTTCCCCTGATCGGAAGATGCAGCAGGCATGAGACATCGCCAAATGTGATGGACATCTGACCATATGGAAAATAAAAATATGACGTCTCTAAGTGTCATCTCGCTATAAGCGCGAACAACATGACATGGTTAATCGTAATATAATTGTTCGTGCACAAGACTAGTAGCCCAGATAGTTGCATCGCGTCCTAAAACCATTACTCAGTAGGATACAACACACATGCAATCTCCCGGCCATGGTTGATGCATTTTAAGGTATCATGGTCCTGCAGAAAAATAATTTGTCGTCAAAAACTTAGAATATTATAATAAGTATGTTTCAAAGAGTTTCAAAGAATGAATATAATTGAATCTTACCTCTATGTACAACACATGCCTGGCAGCATGGTCCGGATATAGAGGCAGCAGCGATTAGTCGGACGAGCCTCCTCTAAACCCCTGGGGTGGCTGAGGTGCTACCTCGGGTGCATCGGGTGCCTCAACATGTATCGGTGGAGCTTTAGGAGGTGACAACTTCCTCTTACATGAAGACGAATGATGAGATACATGAGCCCCAAAAGTTGATGCATCTCCATCAAATGAACTAGAATCGATTGGTGCCTGTGATGATCAAGCTCTTTCCTTCTGAACTGATGCATGCGCAAATCTGTCGTGCTTCAATCTATCTTTCTTATATGCCATAATTCTTATAATTAAACCACACGAGCAGTATACAGATGAATTAAATTGAAATGTAGTCAAACAATGTAGACAGGAAAAATCCAGAAAATGCATCTCCTGGTTCTGAAAATTAAAATGTTGAAAAAATCTAGAAATGCATTTCTATAATATTATGCAACTCAAAGATGAACGAAAATGACAGAAATACAGTCAAATCCAACATTCAAAAAAATGTATTGCTCATTTAAAATTATCTATCAAATATATTTCTCATTTAAATAGTATATCTAAACTATCTATTACATAACTTAATCCACAGTTTCTACAAATGTATATAGAAATCAAAAACTTACTAAATGTGAGTTTGATGTTGAGCTCTTTGATCAATTGGATGTTGATGGTACAAACTTGAAAATGTGTTGAATGAGTTTGAGAGTTTGTTAGTTGGTAGAGTTTAGAGTAGAGAGGTTTTGAGAGTTTTGAGAGTTTGTGAGTTTTTTGAAAAATGAGGAAGGAAAAGAGACGCAAGCGCGTATTTAATTAAAAATGGGTTAGGAGATACATCTCTGTAACTTATATAGAGATGCATTTCCGTAAAAAAAAATTATAATCTTAGGGCATGCCTCATAAACGAACGTTAATGAAGTGCGTTCGGAGATGCATTAGGTGGGAAAAACAATTCCTTAAAATACTGGACAATAGAAGATCAATGTATGAAACCAAGACTTCTCTGTCAGCTCAATTCCAAGTTAAGTTCTAGGCAATTTCTTTTCTCACCTTTATCGTGTGGCTCACACCCTTGAAAACCTAAAAATGCCCTCTAAAATTTTCAGAGATGCATCTTCGGACGCATCTTAAATCACTTCATCATTCGCAAATCAAGCAACCATCCAATTTTTGCCAAAATTTGCTTCGGAGTACATCTCTAGAAAAAACCTAACCCATTTATTACACGTTTTTTATTGAAATTGATGTCATTTTCAGAGTCTCTCTGTCGATTTTAACCAATATTATAGTCATAGGAATCGTATTCTCGCGTTTTGACCCTTGCATTTCTGTCATTTACGTGGCCTAGCGTAAAAACTCTTTTTTTTTAAATCAACTTTGAATCGAAATTTGCGTGCTATTTCATCTAGAAAGAAAATCAGGGATCAAACTCGAAAAAAAATTTAGACTCTTGATTTAATTTTATTTAATTTTTTGCTGTATTTGTAGATTTTTATAATTTTATTTTAATCTTTTTCTATTTTTCAATTTTTTTTTCAATAAGAACATTACTGATATTTACATATTTATTGCATTGTTGATACATAACTATTGGGTCTGCATATCCGGATACATCACATACTAAATTAAAAAAAAAAAACACAACAAAGCATTTTACGAATATGCATATCCAAAAGAAATTATTTTTCGTAAAAAAAAATATAGTGTATCCGAAGATGTATCTCAAATTTAAAGATGATTCACTCATTTGCATTCAATTTTGTTGAAAATGGGTATGTAGGCCCTCCAAAAGATTTGTGAGAAAGTATAAGGATAAAAAAAGAAATTGTCTTAAGTTCTATGTTCTCTCACATAGTTGGCCATATGATGATTCGATTGATTTCCACCTATTGGATTAGTTCTCACAGAGTTGGCCATATGATGATTCGATTGATTTCTACCAACTGGATTATCCATCTATCCCCAAATTTGTGATGTGGGATTTTTTTTAATTGAGGATGGTTTTGTAACACTAGTTACTCATTTCAACTTTTTAATTTTCAACTGACACTTTACAGAGTCAAATAGCTAAACAACTAATTTCCATTTTTTAACTAGAAAAAACAATGTCATTTTAAACTAAGGTAACAATTAAACTAGTCAAATTTACTTTAAAAAACATGTCAATATCACAAATAAGTTTGGCCCATCCAATATATTCACTTTCTCTCTGACAAAATTTATCCTCATTTTTCTGCAGAATTTGAATAAGACTAATCAATCATACACTGAAGATGAATTATGGCTTATAATTTATCTAGTTCTAGAGTGATGGAACCAAGAGCCTTTCCCATTGCACAATCTTTGGCCATATTCAACAAAAACCTTCAAGTCCACGTCATTGCAATTTTACAAACATGCCCCTGCCAAATGTTGTTCCTTAAATACTTGGGGAGATTTGCATATCATCAACCACCATTTGTGTCATTTTTGGGTTATAATGTTAGTTTTCACATATCAGACACAGACCAAAGATAAGCCTCTTTGTCTTTAGCTTGTCTCTCATTTGTTCTCTTGAACATTCCCTTCTCAAACCCTACAAGTACAAGTCAATAATTTAGAACAGTTTTCCAATATATCTAGGAGAAATATAAAATCAAGGTTTAAAAAATACATCTATATGAAACTAACCATTACTACGATCAACACCATCCCAATGACGTCCCGGCCTTATCCCATACCGATTTGGAGCAGCATCTAAACCCCTCTTCAACCAGCTGTGATCTGGAATATCTTGAGGGACAACAAAACCAGATGCCTTCATTTTATCACTATCCCCCAAGTTCGGCAGAACAGCCTCTGGATATTTCTTCTGCACAAATGATAATTGACACGAAAAAAAAAACATTTCAGTCATCATAACAGATCAAACTCCTTCCATCATATGTGGCCAGCATTAAGAATTGCATTACATTACATTACCTTAACTAGATGTGCCATAGGGTCACCCCATCTTATCCTCTCCTTCAACGATTTGTCAAGCTCAGGATCATCTCTATAAGAAAACAACAAATGCAATATAAAAGATAGGGATAAGAGAATGAAAAAGAAACCTTCTTCAATGACAACAACTCACAATAAACACCAACGTCAGGATTTTGTTTGCAAAAGGGACTTTCAATAACATATTAATCATATTATAAATAAACTTTCACACTGTCACACAGAAAATTAGGTAACTATAAGAGACTGGCAAGGGAGTTGACATTCATTACGGATGGACGGCTGACTAAAACAGCAAACAATGCTTAGCAGGTTCAAAAAAATAGACTTTGAAGTGGCACAGTTAAAAGGGTTAGAGTAATATTGGTACCAGTGCAAAATGTGTGAAACTCATACATCTGCACAAACGTAACAATAATTTATAAAATTAAACTAAACCAATTCACACGGCGCAGAGCCTAAGTGCCAAAATTTACCAGGTGAACACAAATTGCTTTTTTACATCAAGTTCTAGTTGTTGCGAGCTACCAGATTAGGTTTATCAAGGATATGATTAAGCAGGTGGCTGAAAGTCTATATAGTATAGTATATTTAAACAAAGACAAAAAAAGTACTTGTTGAGGAGATTAAATACACAACACTCAAGAAGAAAGTAATAGGTTACTGTAGTAATAAGATAACAAATTTAACAGTCCATAACACTACTTTCTTTCTGTATACCTGGTCCGCGCAAAAGGCTTTTCCTTCTCAACTTCTAGTTCCTTTTGCTTAGCCTCAGCTTCCCGCTTTTGAGCCAACCCCTTTCCCCATTCTATTTCAATCTCCTAAAAACCAAGAAGATAGCCAATAACTCAACTTGCCATTTTTCTTAGGAAAACATGAATAACATCAATGTTAACGCATCTATACAAACAACTTTCATACTTCAGTTACAGCATAGGAACAAAATGACTAAACAAATACAGATGGTTTCTTATCCTCTAGATGCAATTATCTTTCAGCATTAATAAAGTTATCTTTTAGCGAACATGTGTACATGGAAAAACTAACTTACTTTATATCTCAAATTCATCATCTAGCACTAAATATTTTGATTAAAAAAAGTGAGTTTAAGAAATTTAAAGTGAAAGAAAATGGATGATGTGGCCATATTTGATTAAATTTTAAAAGAGAGACTAAAAACACTAGAAAAATGTAATTAAGCCAAGAACATTCATATTTTGCACCTATATAATATGCAGCCCACTGCATACAGAAAGCTACAGCCAGATAAGAAACACAGTGCTACACAAAATATGCAGTACCCAACATGACATACCTTGGGCTTTTCTTCTACTTTCTGTTTTGACTTTAAGTATTCCTCTTTGGTAATGCGTACTCCTGCAAAATTCAGCTTGATTCAATAATTCAAGTTATTGCAAAATTCAGCTTGACCCAAAGAAAAGGTGTATATATATTTTTACTGAAACTAAAAATTAACTTGATGTACAAAAGCAAAGGCATCCAGTAGGTTGGACAAACATAAACTACAAATTAACTTCAACTCCTTTACCTTTGTTATCACGAAATACAGGTTCAGCACCACGCCCACTGATGACAGGGTCCATCTGTTTAAGTCTGCATATAGGAATAAATATTCAAAACAACATTTTCCTGGACATATTAGCGATATTATACAGATAAAGCTATTCTGGAACCTCTGCTTAATATCTTAAGATTTAGAAGAATTAGCTCTTGACATGTATATTTTTATTGGCTTCGTATATTCATAGTTGAACAGAAAAAGTTAGGATTAGTACATGCCACAGTAAATCAGTTACAAACAACTAACAAGAAAAGGAAACAAAGTTTATAAATGAATTACAGCTTGGAAATGTGATTGCTTTAGTTGTGCCTCTTTTCTTTGCTAGCAATAATTAATATCTCTTTTCCAAAAATTAAAGGAGCTAATTAGATGTTGCTCCTGTTGATATTCCTCGTAATTAGTTTAGCAATCCCTATAAGTATGGAATTGAATTGTGTATGCTGCAAATTGTAACTATAAATTCATGACTCGTGAGACTTAGCAAGGATTACTCTCAAGTCATTCACACCAGAAAAACTCTTATTCAAATGTAGCCAACTAGCCATAATCAACAAAAAAAAAAACAATAGCCTTTGCTGCTGAACTTTGTGATGAGACATTTTTTAATTGTCTACTGCAGATAGAACTAACTCAATATTCCATACTACCATAACCACTTAAAAAACATGTTTGTTTCAGCACTAAACAAAAAAATAAAAACAGTCACAGGATTATGGCATTAAGCATGAGAAAGAGAATTCATCTAGTACATAAGAATATGTGCTTTTGAAAAAATCATAAAATAACTGAACATTTACTTACCTCAACAAATCATCCTTCTTCTTTCTGTCAATCTCTTTTCTGATATCTTTACCAGAAATCAAACCAGTTTTTCTTTCATTAACAGATGCTGGAATGGAAAGCTCCTTTGGATTCTTCCTTGGTGGAGAGAGGTCACGATCCAAAGATGGATGTGAACCACGGTGAGAAACATCAGATAAATTTGATCTTGCACCACTATGTTGGCGTTTCCTCGGCGGTGAAAGATCAGATGACACTGATCCATGTAAAGTATCTTGAGAGGGAGAATCATGTCGACCTCGTCTAGGTGGAGAAAGATCATCCAAATCAGAAGTGTCATGTTTTTTTCTCCCATTGTATACAAATGTTTGATGACTACCACGGCGAGGGGGGGAAATATCTGGACTCGGATTAGAAACATGTTTTCGTCGAGGAGGTGACATGTCACTATCCCTTTGTTTACGAGGAGGAGATAAATCAGGGTTCGGTTTCCGTCGAGGAGGTGACATGTCACTATCCCTTTGTTTACGAGGAGGAGATAAATCAGGGTTTGGTTTCCGTCGAGGAGGTGACATGTCACTATCTCTTTGTTTACGAGGAGGAGATAAATCAGGGTTCGGTTTCCGTCGAGGAGGTGGCATGTCACTATCCCTTTGTTTACGAGGAGGAGATAAATCAGGGCTTGGTCCCTCAGAACGTGCAGGCTGTGAGTCACGTTCAGGTGATGGAGTGTCATTGCGCTTCAACTGCCGGCGCGAAGGGGATAAATCAGCATCCATTCTATTAGAGTCACTAAGATTCTCAGATTTAGAAGAAAGGGGAATCCAACCACTTCCATCCTCAGATATATCATGATAAGATCGTCTGGCCTTCAGCTGCTCAAGCCTCTTCATACGCTTTACTTCAATGTCTTCATCAACTATTGGCTTCTCCCCATCTACATTGACAAATAAAATAAGGTTACTGTGAATAAATAGCATACTACAATATAAAACTTCCTTTAAGAAAATACATAATACCGGAAGCCAAACATACGGGTTTCTATATTATTCACCTGACAAGTTGTCATCGTTTTCTTCTGCCAGATCTATGGGTTTCTGCCAAGCTGGATCTTCATCTACAACTAACAAGCCAGTTGCTTGCGGTAGAGTTTTCTTCTTTCTCTTCTTCTTTTTCTTGTCTTCTTCAGGGTTACTCTCATATCGCTTTAGATAATCCTTCAATGAGTTAGATCCCATTGTTTAAGCCACCAATATCTACTACACTTCAACCTTAGTACTCACCTACCATAATGTTTAATTTCTATTATGTGATGCTTAAAAGATAGAAAGTTTGTTATAGAAAAAAACGAAGCAACATTCAATATAACATCCAAACTGAACAAACACATAAATGAGTTCATAGCATAAATGCTTATGTTTAAGCTATTTCTATTAAAATAAGGTCCTACTTAGATAAAACAACTTAATTGCAGCTTATAGCATAAATGCTTATTGTTTAACCTATTTCTACAACAAAAAATAAAATAAAGTTAAATTTGTTTTATAAGCTATAATCCTCTCTCTTATGCTATTGTGTAAATAAGCTGAAAAACATCTTATAAGGATATCATAACCTAATTTTAAGCTATTTCTATTAAAATTTACTGAACTATCGACGCAGAGTTGAATAAGGATTAGAAAGAGAGTAAAATTTAAATAACTAGAGATTTAGGGTTCTAACCAAAAGATTGGTGCGATGCCGGGATCAAAGTACGACGGCGAGATTAGTGAGGCCCCTGAATCGAAGTAAGACGGCGAGGTTGGTGCGGCCGAAAGCGGAGGATGGCGGCGATATTGATGCGGTCGTAAGTGAAAGGACGCCGGCAAGAGAGATGGAGAAGAAAGACTATCGTGTTTTGTTTAGAACTTTTTTTTGCATTGTTTTGTTTAGAATTTTAGAAATAATAAAAAAACATTAAAGAATAATAATCCAAATAATAAAATACAGTTAAATAATTACGTGGCAATAATTATATTGTTAGTTCAATCAGTGATAAAACTGCGAATATTTAAATATCGAAGACTAAATTTCTTTTTTTTTTCTTTGTAAAATAGATTAAATTTGAAAAATCTCTATTTTATAATGATTAAAAATAGGATAATGCTAACTTGTGCCCCAAGGGCACAAGTTAAAAAACCTACAAATAGAAAATCTGTATTGAAAAAATAAATAAAATTATTAATTATAAATTTCTAATAACTTCAATATACAATTTCCAAGAATTTATTTCTATATTTACCTCTTAACTTGTGCCCTTGGGGCACAAGTTAGCATTATCCTTAAAAATATGTTAAATTTTAACTTTAATAATCTACTAAAAGAAAATTTAAAAAATAATTGTTAAAATGTATTTATTTTAGTGAATGATGATGGTCTTTGGATTAAATTTTTACTGTTTTTTTTATTAAATTAAATTAAATTTATGGTTTTTTCAGATAATTTTTTAGGGCAAAGTTTTTTTTAAGTGTGTGAGAGTTATAATACTCCGATTTTGATTTTAATATTTTAATTGGTTAAAATATTTTATATTATTTTATTTGAGTGTTATATTTAATTTATTGATATTATGGAGGTTAGATAGAGTTTTATTATTTTTATTAATTTTAATTATTTAAATAATTAAAATAATGAGAAATTGAGCTTTGCAAAAGTAATTAAAATTAAGAAAAATAGTGGAATTAGGGAGGAGTTGAGGGGAGTTAAAGAATAAATAAAATTAGTAGGATTTTATTTAAATAGAGGGGAGAATTATAGTTAGGGTTGTTGTTGGGAGAAATAGTTGTCAATAGTGTTTGAGAGAGTCCTAGAAGAGCAAGAGGGAGGAGAAGGGAGAGATTTCATTGTTGTAACTTGAAGTTGACTGCGACTTCGAGGTAAGGAGAAATTGTTCATGATATGAGTGTTTAGGCATAAGGATAGAGAATTCCTTATCCTATTTCCCCATTCTTTCTATTTTTCTTCCATTTATGAAATTCTTGAATCTAGAGATTGCTTGTGCAAAATCTCTCTTGATTGCGGTGGTGTGTTGTGAAATTCGTGTTATAATTGAGACTAACTTTCGTATGGAATTGTAAGCGAAATTCTGATTTTTGATGCTCATATGCTCATGTGATGTTTTGATGATAAGTATGAATGATTTTATGTTAAATGATTAATCTGTGTGAAATTGATGTGCTTAATGTTGTATAAATGATATGTAATGATTTGCTGTAAATTTTGGGTTTTCTGGGATCGAAATTGGAGCTTCGAAAGTGCTCAAATGGTGAAAACACATAATTCTGCTTTCTACACAGCGGTGATGGGCTTCACCTTCATGATCGGTCAACCGTCACTGCGTTGAGAGGGGGTAACGACGTCATTAAGGTGACGGGAAGACCGCCATGGACCTCAGAGATGGGTTCCTTATCCGAGCCTCTGCGTGATGACGATTTTGGGAGATAGATAGATAGATAGATAGATAGATAGATAGATAGATAGATAGATAGATAGATAGATAGAGAGAGAGAGAGAGAGAGAGAGAGAGAGAGAGAGAGAGAGAGAGAGAGAGAGAGAGAGAGAGAGAGAAAGAGAGAGAGAGAGAGGCGGGCAGGCGTGAAATTCATCATGCCTTGTGAGCTGACTTTCATGCCTCTGTTTGACTGATTTTGGGTCGTTTGGCTCGATTTTTCATTGGACTTTATGTTCGATGTTTATTCGATATTGTTTTGATATTGTTGATGAGTATTGATGAGTTTTGTTGAGAAATTACATAATTTAATTATTATGATGAGTTATGATAAAAATGTTTAGTTGTGTTGAGATGTGTGGTTCAGATAGGAACCATTGTTGTGACCTTATATTGGTGATGTCCATGCTGAGTCTTAGGCTCAAAGAGGAAGCAATGACAAGTACTGGAGTTAGAGGTCTGAGATGAGTATTGCATTTGTTTATCGCATTCATGCATATCATGTATATCGAAGATAGGTGACAGACTTCGGTCCAATGACGAGTCTTGGGTTCAGATATGGAACCTGTGACAAGTCTGATGGTTCAGAAATGGAACCAGGTTCATATAGGAACCAATAATAAGTCTAATGGTTTAGAGGTGGAGTCAGGTTCAGAGAGAAAGCAGTGACGAGTGGATTAATCAGAAATATACCTCTGATATCTGAAAACCTTAGTATCACATGCATTGAGTAGAGGAGATGAGATACATTGCATACATAATTGAATTTGTGATTGATTATTATTATGGATGAATTGTGTGATTGATGATTCAGATTAATTACAATATCATTGTTGTTTTATACACCACTAACATATGTGAATGTATTCTCACACATGTTTGTTTTTTTGTGTTGTTCTTTACGCCTATGATACAGATACTCAAGTAGAGAAACATTAGTTGTTGTTGTGTTTGGAGGTCGGCGTAATAGTCTTCTTCTTCTTTTATCGATTTTGAATTATATTAGTTTTTGCGTGTCACTCTGATAGTGTAACATTGGGATGGATTACCTTACTATTTTGTTTTTTTTTCTGAGTGTTACTAAACTATTTCTTTTATGAATAGTAATGAAGTTGAGTTTGATTTTATGAGACAAATGAAAATGAGTTGTTATTATTTATTTTTGTTGTTATAATATGTTAATTAAGAAATATTTTGTATACTGAGAGAATGTGACACCCTATTATTGAGTAAATTATTCGTATGTTTTTATAAAATAAGTGTGTTAAACATTGTTGGTGTTATTGGTTCTTGTGATAGTTAATTGCTTTACTTTTTATGATTAGTTAACCTGTCTTGGCTTGTTGTGCATAAATAAATAGCTGGCATGAGAAATCGTGTGATTGCTAATGCTCTTGAGGCAATAACTTGTGTGATGGCGCAAGCGAATGAAATGTTGCATCCTAATCAGAATTAGAATGGTGGAGCTGGCGAGATCTGTGGGCTGGAAAAGTTCTAGAAAAACAATCCGCCTACTTCTAAGAGAAGGTATGATCCTTACGGTGCCCAGGCTTGGCTTCAAGAGATTGAGATGATTTTCAGAGTTATGATGTGCACTGATGTACATAAGGTATTGTTCGGAATGCATGTGCTATATGAGGAAACTGGATATTGGTGGGAGAATACCCGTTAGAGGATGGAAGCTGCTAATGCGAGAATTACTTGAGCTAATTTCAAGAATGAGTTTCTTGAAAAGTATTTTTCAGTCGATGTTCATAGCCGCAAATAGATAGAGTTCTTGGAACTGAAGCAGGGGAATATGATCGTGGCTGACTATGTAACTAAGTTTGAGGAGCTATCAAGATTTTGTTCTGGCTATATGGTGTGGAAGTTGAGGGTTCTAAGTGCGTGAAGTTTGAGAATGACTTACGTCATGAAATTAAGCAGTTCATGGGCTATCAGTAGATCTGTCTTTTCTCAGTGTTGGTGAACAAGTGCAGGATTTATGATGAGGATAATAGAGTCAGGTCTGCTCACTACAAGAGTGTGAGTGAGAAAAAGAATGGGAGTCAGAATTGTGGTAAGCCATATGTGACTCGAGTTGGTAAGGGGAATCTGAAGTTCTAGCAGATGGTTGCAGGTGGGGGTGGAATGGGTGGGGAAGGAGTTTCTACTTCTCTAAGATATTTCAAGTGTGGAGAGTTAGGCCATCATGTTGCTGAGTGCAAAAGCACATCCCTAACATGTTTCAAGTGTGGAAAATAGGGACATTGTGCCGCTGATTGCAAGAATGCAGTTATGACTTGTTTTAATTGTGGGAAACCATGTCATATCAACACCCAGTGCCAGAAGCCGAGGAAATCCCCACATGTCACGCGAGCTAGTGGGAAAGTGTTTTCTCTTAGTGGTGTGGAGGTATCGAAATAAAATAATTTGATTCGAGGTACATATTTTATTAATGGTATCTCTTTGGTTGTTATCATTGATAAGGGTGTGACACATCCGTTCATATTGTCTGGTCAAGTTGAATTTTGTAGTGTCTCCTATGAAGAGAAGTATGGTCATTGATACCCTGGCCAATGGTTCGGTGACTACTTTGTTGGTTTGTTTGAATTGTCCTTTGACCATTTATGGTAAAGACTTTGGAGTTGACTTGATTTATTTTCCTTTGAGTCAACTCGATGTTATTCTAGAGATGAACTGGTTGGAGTTCAACCATGTTCATATCAATTGTTTTGATAAGACCGGGTAATTTATCGGGAATCCGGAGAGAGTACGAATTTGAGAATCATATCCGCCAATTACGAGTCTAATGGTTCAGAGATGGAACCACTAACGAGTCTACTGGTTCAGATATGGAACCAGGTTCAGAGAGGAACCAATGACAAGTGGATTAAACAGTAATATACCTAAGATATCAAAAAACATTGGTACCAGATGCATTGGAATAGAGAATATGAGATACATTACATAAGTAACCACATTTGTGATTGATTATTGTTGGGATGAATTATGTGATTGATGATTTAGATTAATTACACTATCACGTGTGGTGGTGATGCATAAAGCAACAATTATAGTGTAATCATTAATGTTCTACGCACCACCACCACATGTGATGTATTCTCACCCCTGTTTGTTTGTATGTGTTGTTCTTTACATGTATGATGGAGATACTCGGGTAGATGAGCCTTAGGTGTTGTTGTTTTTGGAGGATGGCGTAGTAACCTTCTTTGTCATTTATTGCTCTTGAGTTATACTACCTTCGTTCCTTTATATAAGAGACAACTCATTTTTTCGGTTCATTGAATAATCAATGTATTTGGCCAATTTATAGTTTAGATACATTGATTATTCAATGAACCTGAAAAGTGAATTGCCTCTTATAAAAAGGAATAAAGGTAGTATTACTTTTCGCGTGTCGCTCTGATAGTGTAACACTAGGATGTGTTACCTTTCTTTTTGTGTTTTTTTTTCTTATGAAAGTTACTAAACTATTTATTTTATGAATTGAAATGAAGATGAGTTTGATTTTAAGAGACAAATGAAATTGAGTTGTTATTATTTATTTCTATTGCTACAATATGTTAATTGAGAAAGATTTTGTATGCTAAGAGAATGTGACACCCTGTTGTTGAGTAAATCATCTGCATGTCTTTAAAAAATAAGTGTTTGGGGTTTATGGTGTTACAACGAGTTGCCATGTGCGGTGATTTTTGAGGTTGTTTTAAGGGATCAACTCACGTGAGGTGAGAGCCCATGTTGGCGGTTGGCGTTGCTGAGTTGTAGGAAGGTGGTTAGATTGACGATGTGAAGGTTACTATGAGCGAAGTGCTCTTTGAGTAGTAGTGGGTAATAGAAAATGTGTATGAATTGGGAGTCTCCCTTTCTTCCTTTAGGGGAGAGATATTTATAGTGGTCTCTTGGACTTGGATTAGAGATTTAGTTAATGACTTACCCTGGCTTCATGACCAAGGAATATGGTCATGGGAGGACTTCATATCCTTGAATTGTGGGAAGAGTGAGTTTTCCCTTTTGACTTACCCTTCGTCAGTTAGTCATTGTGGGTCCACGTCATCACCCACATTTATTGGGCGAGTGAACAGTGGGAACCCGCCTCGGGCGACCTCGCACCCCCTTTTGGACGACTTCCTGGCCCCATACGGGCGGTCGTTGGCTTCGTTGGGTGCCTTGCCCCTTGCCTCCTTTTTGGCCTTCCTTGTTTTTACATAAGTCATCCCGTATCGGACCCGATGAAAATATAACACTAAAGTCTCCTTGGAAAAAGGAAGGGACATGGGAGCACTAGACATGCAATTTTTTGTGGTCTCCTGTGAAAAAATATACAATTGCATCTTGGAGAGACTTTTCTTCGTGGAACTTGATGAATCAATTACCATCCATGAAGTAAAGCTAAGAGACTCAAAAATAGAGATGGAAGAAAATTTTATTATTTTGTTCGGTTTGAAACTTGTTAGAAAGCTAAACGAAAACAAATTACTCTTAAGTGTTGCTTGTTTTTAACTAGGAATTTCAGTTGAAGTATAGTAAAATTGGAGAAAATTAGCTTTTATATCTTTTAGTTGGTTACTTTTGTAATTGATTAGTTATCTTTAGAATTTCATTATGTAATATGGGCTTATAGGTTAGTTTTAATAATATAAGGGGTGTGTTTAGTGTTCAACTTGCATACATAAATAGGATTTTAGACACTATGTATTCCCGCCCCTATCTTTACTACTTAAGATTCCT
The DNA here is from genome assembly GCF_024323335.1 of Lathyrus oleraceus. Classification (NCBI taxonomy): domain Eukaryota; kingdom Viridiplantae; phylum Streptophyta; class Magnoliopsida; order Fabales; family Fabaceae; genus Lathyrus; species Lathyrus oleraceus. Next base: position 439,467,250 of record NC_066582.1, on the reverse strand, counting down.
TGATCCATCATTTGAATTTTGAACAATGGGGTGAAAAAACTATTAAAAAAAAACTCCTATGATTTCACTATTTCTTTTTGTTCTAACTTCATACCTTTCGGATGAAGGAAAAACCTATACCTTCAAAAGGTTTGGTGATGTTTAGTTCTCATGCTTATAGCACAATGGTAAACAAAAAACATATAGACTCATTAGAAACAATTGGTTATGATATGAAAATTAGTTATCCTCAAATTACAAATAAACTCACAAAACTTAATTATTTCTTATTTTGAAATAGAAGATTATAAAAATATAATTCTTCAAATGAAAGTGAAAACTTTCTTATGTAAAACCACCTCTATTACCTATCTATGTTATCCTAAAGTTATGGTTTACAAAAGAAAGTGTTGAGTTGAAGAACACCATGGTTAGTTCCTCATAGATTTATCTGCACAAAGAACATCTTCAATCCAAGCAACAATATTGAATGCTAATCCTTCTAACACTCTTGAGTAGCTTTCTAGTATTGCTTTTCCTACATCCTGCAAAAACATGAATTTCAAGCTTATTCCTTCACCTCAAATATGAATATATACATAATCTATCAGGCACATACATGGACACGACACTGATACTGACACACTGAGAGCGATAATAATTTAGAAAAATAAATAAATTGAACGTAATCACAAGTGTCAGTATTGATCGACACATGGACATGGACACGCCTTCTTTCAGAGGTATCGGTGCTAAAGAGTATGTAAGCAACAAAACTTACCTGATTGTATTGAATCTTGCATGTGTCCAAGGAAGTTTGTGAAAGTTCAGGATATCTTTGTTTCAAGAAAAACAACAAAGTCTCGGCTCTTTCGGCTAAGACATAGTTTTTGTCATTTTGATCGGTGTCAGCCATATGAGCTTTTACTTTGTTCCATGATGATTTTGAATGGCTTAAGCAAGCTTTTCGTCTCCATGTGTACATCGAAGATTCAACTCTATCTGCTAGTTCAAGTGCTTCGTGTTCGGTACTTATTTTGAGACAGTCGAGAAGGTTTCCGGGTGAAAACTTGTCTGTAGAATGCATGTACCGATAAATCGGGTCCCCGAGACTCGATCTTCCGCTCTAGAAATAATTCGTGTTTCCAAAGAGAAAATGTCAGAAGAAAATGAACTGTTAAAACCGTTGCAACGCGCGTTAACGAGGACTAACCTTAGGAAGATTTGCCATGTATGTTTCAGGAATATCCATCTCAGCAAGAACACTGCTATTTATTGCCATAGCGGCTTTATGAATTTGATTAGCACAATCTCTTTTCTCAATCAAATGCTTCCTCGACTTATCAGAGATGCCACCGGTGTGAACGCAAGGAACTGGCAACCACCACTTCTCGTCTTTTCTTTGAGCAATGATCCGAAACGAGCCCGCGTTCGAACGCGAACTGCGGTTCGAGTTTCCTGATATGCTCCCTTGTTCTGCATACCAGAATTCAGTATCCTGGAAACTATCAAATATTTCCTGTAAAAAAAGAAGCATTCTTGCGTTGTAAGGCACATAACCAGTGTTGTTGCATTCATGAAGCAATTGAAGTTTTTCTTACTATGAGCATTGTGTCAAGCTTCTGTAGAGCTGGAAGGTTGATATAAATATCCGACCTCGGTCTACTCGTCATCATCTGAAAGATATAAACATGACACACTATAAGATTAGTGTTGTAACGCTATGTTGCAAAATTTGAACAAATCACTACAAATTTGAAAAACACAATAAGCTTCATTAAGATTTACAACTTGTTTACCTCCACAATTGTGCCATCATCCAAGTATTGTGCAGTTGGTGCAAATTCTACTATGTAATCACAAACAGACATAAGACAATTCATTTCTCTTTTCCACATAGCTTTCTTCTCAGGCTTTAGAGGCTCCAACTTCAAATTTTGTCCAAATACAGTTGCTACAAAATTCCCAATCCAAATATATTATATAAACAAACAAACATTTTATACAACCACTTTGTCCCTAATCGCGTGAAGTCCCTGAATATATCACATTTGTGTACGTTTGTGTAATTTTGATACATTCAGAGACTACATCGACCGCGTCTGACACATTTAAAGAGTAATGTTAAAAAAAAGTTACCATAGAGATTGGTGATCGAATTCGATATTGTAACCGCAGTGCAAACGCCTTTACCACCACCAGACATATCTTCCCCCAAAAGCAGCTTAGAAAATCTTTCCTTCATCATTTCAAGCTCTACAAACATTCATAAACAGATACATCTAAGTTTTGTCATAGAAATAGTTTTTTCATAAGCACTTATATGATAAACACTTGTGCTATAAGCACTTAACCAAACATGTACTTTTCAAACTGCGGACCAACCTGATTCCAAGATATCCAAATCATCAGATTTACCATCCAATGAATGCTTTCTCTGCTTCATCCCTAATCTCGAAAGAACAGCTCCGTGTTTCGCACTCATCCACGGCGAAGGCGAACGGTCACTGGCGTAACTATTGTCATCAACAGCCTCGGATAAGTTCGAAACCTCCGAATTAGTCCGACAATACGCGAAAGAGTCTCTGCTGAATGGCGAATACTCAGGAGTTTCACTGACTGAATGATCATTCTGATCCACAGAAGAAGTTGAGTCGAAATTCGACGAATTGTCCATTCTAACTCAACAATAATAATCTCTGCACAATTTTCCAACACCTACATATATATAAAATCCGTGTCAAAAAAAAAGACAGATCAAAAGAAAAAGGTGAAAAACTTGAATACGTTGTTGTGTAACAAAAAAGCAAAAGCTGTGAAAGAATGTTCCTGCTACTGAAACATCAAATTATTTGAGAACTTTCCAAGACTTAACATGACAACAAAAAGAAAAACTGTTAGTAATATCCAAAACTTGAAATATACAACGGTAAGAAAAACAGAAAAGGAAGAAAAAGCAACGGTCCCATAATATATATACATATATGTTACCTTTTTATTTTGTTTGATTTGAATTTGAAACTGTAACTTTAGATAAACATGATTTGAAACAGTTCCCTCTTTAGCTTTTTGTGTCTTTATTCATGCTAAAAGAAAAAGAAACAAGAAGAGAACTAAAAGAGAAGAAAATTTTGTTTAGAGAACATGAAGACAACAACTTCATCACATTCATTACCTTTCTTATTATAATAATATGTCATTAATATGTCATTAAGACATAAAATCTATTTTCATTAATATGTACTATAATTTTTGTTAGGTCCCGTAGTCGAAATAGAAAAAACTATTAAAATTCATTAAAACTCTGACCGACAATCTTTAGTATGACGATGATGTCAGACTTAACAATATCGATTTTTTTATATATATTAATATTTTTATTTAGTTGGTGAAGAATTTAATAAAAGTGGCTGTAGAGTAGCTGGTATATAATTGAATCACATGTGACAATAAATCAATTTTGTTGTTATAATATTGTTGGCATGAAGATGCTCAAAGACGTGCAACCATTTCTCAAAAATATATAGTCTATGTATGATTTTCATCTGGGTCATGATAGATTGATGAATATGAAAATGTTAAAGCGACTTTAGCATTTGAGTTAATTTTTGAGGATGAGATCTAATTATATTTAAAGCTGAGTTGACTGAATGAGACATTTTCAGGAATGAAAATTCTCTTCAGATTTGTTTTACAGTTTGTTGTACCGTTTGAAAACCGAAGCTAATTAAAACAAAAATGATAGCAAATCAAAGTATTTAAAACAAATGTTGCAACAGAATCTGATTAAAATAAAATACCATCGATTAGAATATTTATTTATTTAACTTTATGAATATGGGATGGCAAAAAGTTTGTATAATCATTATAATTTAAAAAAACGCTAGCATCTAGAGTGGAAAGTGTGTTCATTCAAAAAAAATTATTATACAATGACTAATTTATAGGATCAATTGACTCTTATAGAATCATTTGAATTAAAAGTTATCAAAACATATACGGATCAAAGAGAAAACATCGTCTCGTTCAATTTATGATGGTCCTTCAAGATGATTTTGAGAGTTTTGGTAGTTTTGGTGGGAGTATTCTACATCATACTCCTCTTTCTAATATTGATCTAGTTAATGAGTTATTGATAGAAGAAATCAGATTCATGCACTCTTATGTGATTTCAAATAAAGGAACACTCGTCCATTTGTCTTGGTGTTCTTATTCACAAAGGAAAAATCTCAATGGAGAATTGAAATTGATATTGATGAATGTGTTTTTTTGCAAAGAAAAATATTATTGGAAGTCACAATGTTAATAAAAAATTTAATAACCTATAATCCAATATTGTTGATGTGGATCCTACTACTATTGGTTTTGGTTCTTATCATATATAACCATCTAAGATCATTTCTCAAATATCTGATAATGTAGAAGATATCCAAAATATTCTTGGCACTCGGCCACGTGCCACGTGTGCTTCCTCTGTTAACAAGGTTTGAACTTTTCTAGTATGTCAAGAATGTTTTCTTGCATATGAATCATTGACTATAGAGCATCACATCATATGTCATAGAATGATAAATCATTTGTGTCTTTAAATCGTATTTCATCCATGTCAATTAAGACTGCTAATGGCACTCCCATACCATTAACATGCATTGGTTCTATCTCCATAAATAATATGTCATTTTTTTATGTTTATTATATTTATAACCTTATTTAGAGTCTTGCTTATGGTAATCAATTGTGTGATTCTAGTTATTCCATTACATTTTCTTCTACTTTCTCTTGTGTGCAGGATCCACATTCTAGGAGGCTAATTGGGACAATCCACAGACAATATTGGATTTATGTTTTAGATGAGCTAAGAGTCTTAGGTTCTGCAACCTTAACCTCTACTTCCATTACTGATTTATTAACTTTTTTTCATTTTAATTATTTGCCATCTAGTTTTTATTTATTGCATTCCCATTTAGGACATGCATTTGTTTATAGATTAAAGTACTTGTCTTCTACTAGAACTTTAGGAAAGTTACAAATAAGTGATATCTCAAATTGTTGTGGTTGTAAACTTACCGAATTCTCAACTTTATCTTTTTAATAAAATGTTTCTATTTCATATTCACCATTTGACCTAGTTCACTTTGATGTACGAGGGTCCATCATCAATTTCTATCAAAGCAGATATAGATTTTATATTTTGCTTATCGATGATTATACTCGTTATTGTTGGATTTACCTTGTGACAAACCGTTATGAATTTTTTGACATTTATCACATATATCATATGATGGTTAAGACTTAACATAATATTGTTATAAAGTGCTTATGTTATGATTTAGATGGTGAATATACATTTAATAAGTTACTTGCATATGATGGTACTATTCACAAGACATATCGGACTTATACTTCTCAATGAAATGGAGTTTTTGAATGAAAACATCATCACATTATTGAGACTATTTGTTCCCTTTTGTTGTCTTCTTCAGTTCCCAATGATTTTTGGGTGAAACAGTTCTTGTCATTGTTCATGCTATTAATGGAATCCGATCGTCTATCATATCAAGTTTGTCTCTTTTCAAAAAATTGTAAGATTATTTCCTTGATTATTTTTCTCGGAAAGTCTTCGGTTCTACTTACTTTATTCTTCGTCCACAAGTAAAATATAGTAAGTTGTCTTCTCGTTTTGCCATATATTTTTCTTGGTTATGGTATGGTTAAAAGGGATATCATTGTTATGATCCTCAAGTGATAAAACTTTATGTTTCTCGTCATGTTGTATTTCTTGAAAAAAAATATTTTTACTCTCTTTCATCTGATTATCATATTAATAGAAGTTTGGAACTCGCCCATATTAATCCTTGGTCTTAACGATTACGTCTCTAGTTATTATAATTTTAAGAATGGTTGGACTAATACTATTTCTACTTCGGATACTGGCATCCCTCTTGTCCCCACGGCTACCCAACAATCTCCCACGACTACTAATCCTCATTCTCCTTTCTATCCTTGTTATCTGTCTCATAACCGTAAGTCTACTCAATTTCCTAATTTTGTATATTCCACTCAATCTGCTTGTTTTTATTTTTTCTAACCTCTATTCATAGTTTATCTGAGCCTTATTTTTATAAAGAGGTTTTTCTTGACCCTCTTTGAGAGCAAGCTATGACAGAATAACTTTATGTTTTACTTAAGAGATATACTTGGTAATTAGCATGTTTATAAAAGAAAAAAAACTTTATGGCCCTATCTGCTTAGCACGTATAATAAGTTATGATGATGACAAAAAAAATAAAGAAAAACTATCATGAGCATTATCAAGCAAGAAATATTGAACTAAATAAAAAAGTGATAAGGTTCCAATGATTGGTGCAAGAAAATAAATTACTAACAAAAACATTGAAGTCATTGAATATTATGCAAGCTCCCCTGTGATTCTATTCTTTATCTTTTATTTTATATAGTTTGAATCATAAGTTTGTAAATAAGAAAAAATAGCTCTTAAAGAACTAAGGCAATGCACACACTCACTTGAAATGGTTTACAAAACTTCATCCTTTTCAAAACCTTCTTAAAAATGATTTTGGACAATGCCTAATTGATTATGTTATTGTTTAATCAATTATAGAACAAGAATTCTACCTATAATCAATTATGGATCATATCTAATTGAGTATGGGGGAAAATATCTCAATAATCAATTAAGGAAGTTACCTAATCGATTAGGGAACATATTTGACAAATATTTTCTTTTTTGTGTAATTACTTAGGGTGATTGTCTAATCAATTACGGTAAATCTTGATTTTTTTTTATATTTGAACAACCTTGGGAGAATTACAATCATAATGGCCATTACAGGTTGGTCGTAATTCTCATTGTTTTGGATAAAAACTTTGCTTTTTTTGCTCTTGAAGACCTGGGACCATTAGGGTTGTAATAACTATTACGGGGTTGTCCTTAATTCCCATTGTTCCTTTATATTTTCATCTTCGTTTTGTTAGGTGTAAGTGTGAGTGGTTAAAGTACCACATTGCCTATGAATGATTGAAATGTTGGATTTATAATAGATGACTCATTTACCTAACACCTTAAGGTTTTGGTTTGAGATATGATTTCTCCCTCTCTTGTGATCCTGGAGAATTGTTCCCATTGATTATCCCGACTCTCCGGGACTCCCTAATACGTTCTTCCTCAATTTCTCTGAGACGTTCAAACATCTTAGTATAAATTTGCCTTGAACCTTCATTCTTCTTCATACTTCTGGAATTCAATGAAAACAACAAAACGCTAGTTAAGCAATAATGAAAATTACATAAAAATAGAAAATTCTACAACATAATTAAATAGTAAAAATAATAATAATAAACAAACTTGTTGAACTCCATCATACTTGAATCATTGGTTGTCCTTAAGCAATTTCTTAAATGGGAAATATTGGAATAAAGCAATTTTTTTTTAAATTTAGAAACATACAAGTACCTAGACTAATTAAAATTTTATAGGGCCACTAGTCTAGGTTTAGGGTCAAAGGTTCTTATAAAAAAAATTCTTTAGATTCTTCCTCAAAGACTATATTTTTGTCATAGACCTGATCATAAATCTCATGTTCCTACCGTTTATCTTTTATAAAAACAATCATAATTTTAAAAGGTATTTTTATCTAAGATATTTGGACCATAATTATGAATTTTCGTGGTATCTTCTTAAGCAAAATACATATTTCTTCTTCTTCTTTTTTTCTTTTTCAAGTGATTTTATAAAAGAAGATAGGCTTCACAAATGTTTTGGTGTTTGTATGTGTGAGTTGCATTAATATATTATGAGATACTCTTATAATTTTATAATACATTAATGACCCAGACACATGACCAAGTAAGATTTCACACTTCCTCTCTTTTAGGGATGACAATTTGACTCATCCCCAATGGGCACCTGCAAATTTACTCATAATGGGTAGGGCAAAAACCTGCAAAAATGGGTAGGGTCATGGGCTCGGATAAATACTCATAAAAATAAGCGGGTACAGGTGCGGGTATGGACACCTTGGTACCCACTCCGCCCCATACCCGTACATTATATATTTATGTATTTATATTTATATTTATATATTTTAGTTTATATTTTTTTATAAAAATATATGTCTATCAATTATAAAACGTATATCAGTGTTAAACCATTACGTATTTAATATAAGTGTTCGTTTATTCCAATAATAAATTATTTGAATTTTTTTAATGTTTTTAAAAATTTAAAATTATATGATATTTTATAATTTATTTATTTATTTTTAATAGAAATGCGGGTAACGGTACAGGTATGGATACTTACATACCCATAGGGCATGGGTACGAGTGTTAACTTTGGTTCCCAAGCGGGTATAGGCTCAAGCACAAAGATTTTTTTGAATCTCGAGTATGAGGATGTATACTATAGTATCCTGCCCAAACTCTGTCCATTGTCATCCCTACTCTCTTTCACAACTTTGAAGCTTTGAGATCTCTTGCTAGATTCATCATTAATTCAACACTTCATCTGGGACTTGACTTATTCTATTTAATGAGGATTGAAATGACTTATTTGATAAACACCATTATCATAGGTTGTTTGATTAGAGATAATCAAGGACTCCATCGAACGCCGCTTGACATAAGGTGTTTCCAGCATTAAAACAACCAAAATCATTTGCCGCTCATATCATCTACAGATAATTGTACCTGAAAGCACATAACACCACTCCTTCAACCAAGTTTTTTTTCTTTTTCAATTTTAGCTTACAACCTTTAAATCCTTTACAAATACAATTCACAAGAGAATTTCACTATAGAATAAAGCAATTTAATCACAACAACAAATACAACACAACTCTCATAAGAGATTTTAGATCTTTTAGAACCATATTGATTCTTGTGAAAATAAAATATAAAAACATAGAGAGTAAAAGAAGGATAAAGTGATTTCAATTCAGAATTTCGATGCAAAATGAAATGAGGAGAAGTTTTCTTCATCTAGGAAAACATCCATGGTCTAATTTATTTATTTATTTGATTAACCCTAGATAGTAATTGATAAAAAGCTTTTAAAATACAATCCAAAAAAGGAAACCCTAAAGTGACACTATGGTTTAATCAATTAAAAAAAAATCTAATTAATTAAAAAGTCATTTACCTTGCTCTAATTGATTGGACCAAGTCCTTAATTGATTAGGAGGTTTGAAAACTTACCCAATGAATTAGAAATACTTCGTAATCAATTCCATACAAGACTTGATAGGTTTTCAAGAAGTTTTATGAAAGCAAAGAGAAAAATTGTATGAAATTAAACATACTTAAAAAAAGAACAAGACATATAGTAAGAAAACTATTTATAACTATCATCATAATTTTATGTTCCTTTCTCCCATTGCATGCCTCTTGATAAAGGCAATCTCCATAGATATATTTTCAAGATCTATGAAGCTTTGTTGATACATTGAAATAATTTTTAAAATCGACCCTTGGAAGACACCTCTTGAGGAACGTTGACATTAGGCATTGTCATCATTGAATATGTCTTAATATTTTTATATTACAACGAAAATTTATAATATTGCTTCTTCTTTACAAATGAAGACTTCTCACAATTTCTTTTGACATATAATGTTTTATCATTAAAACGATATTGAACACTTGACGGTTACAAATACTTGTATATGGAAGCACATATATCTATAATCACCACCTAAATAAACCATACACTTAAATCCTAAGGGGAAACAAGTCTCGAAACTACGACTTAATTATATGAATAACAAATTCCAAGAAAGTTATAAATAAAAGTGCTAGTATGTGTGAGTGTATTTCTTAAAACCCCAAAAAGTATGATTACAAGGGGGGATACAAAGTGGAGAAATAGAACTATCCATCAAAATGCAAAGACAAGATTAATAAAATATTGAAGCCTGGAGATTGGGAGAGGTTGAATCCCCCCTCTAGAACTTGCCCTTCTCCGTGGGCAGAAGTAGCCTTAAAAGAGAGGACATTATCTTCCTCGTTAGATAATGCCTCATGATCAAGCTCATCCACCCCATCCACCAGTTGATCTCCATTTATAACCTTAAATAGGTTGGTCTTGCTCAAATCCAGGTTGAGATAGAGAATGACTACCCACGCTTTAGCCCTCATAAAGAACTTATTTGTAGTTTCGACCATCTCATCCTTACATTCTGAAATACATTCAGCAGACTGCCTTATCACGCTCATAAGTTGTGGACTTCAATGATTCTTGAACTTCAGTGAGTGTATCCTTTATTGTGTTCAGGTTGGCCTTCAACTCAATAACCAACCTATCTTTTTAGCTATTGGTGTCATACATCAGGTGTTCCAGCATTAGGCCCTTTAGCAGGTGGGTCTCCACCAAGTTGGATATATTCATGGACCGGTAATTGACTTTTTATCTTCTGATAATTGAGGAAGTCAGTAGAAAATTTAAAGTTACCGCCACAAAACTTTTGGCGTAAAAATTTCATTCTAGAGTTAGAGCGTCGTTGTACCATTTGAAGAAGCCCCAAAGATGTTTACTCTTACAAGTGATCCTTCGTGATCTTTGCCACTGTCATCCACCATAAGGACGGTCTCTGGAGGATGAACATCTTTGTTTTTATGGCTTGGAAACTATGTCAAACTCTATCAACTTGAGATTATTTATAGATCAGGGAAAAATGATTGTCTCCCCCTCCGCATGCCTTTTCTTGCCCTTGAACAAAAGACCTCAAGAATGGATTTTAGAGTCACCAGACCATTTTTTTCCTCGCCCAACGTTCTTCTTTGTGTGTCGAGCTTTCCATTTGACAACGTTCATGGGAGACATTCTCCCTACAAAAAGAAAAATAATAATGAAAATTAGGTAGAGAAAACAATCTGATCACAAAAACCAAAATAAATAAATCAAATAAAGTTCGACAAGTACTCGTGAACTTTCTTCTCCTAGTCATCACGACAGTCGAGTTCCGCCATTTCTCGAGAGCTTATAATGGTGAAGGTTTCCAAGACCTCAATATCTTCTATATCTATGATAATCAAATAATCATGATTGAAGTCGTGTATGGCCATGAGGTATTTGGTCCAATACAGAGCGAAATGATAATTGTCGTCATCCCTGAATATTATTGATAACTCGTTAAGTGTGAGATATTTAAGCTCTTATAATTGATTTCACATTTCTTTGCTTAGTTTAATTTGAATTAATTAGATTAATTATGCTATTTTTAGCTAGTTTAGTATGGAGCACACTAGGTACTCACTTTTGTGAATTTTATGTGTTTTGTGCATGTGTAGGAGTCACTTGGGTGACAAGTTATGACGTTCCAGGAATACACCCGCTCCCATCGGGCCTTAGAGCCATAAAATATTAAATGAATTGAGAAAATTTTATTTGAAGGAGAAGCTGGAAGAAGAATAGCAAATGGAGCAAGTAGTTCAGCTGTAAAATGAATAGATAAGATCAAACACTAGAACAAAATCCTGGAAAATAGTACAGGTGTTGGAATTAGCACACGACTTGTCACCCTGCATAACATGTCTGCCACGGGACATGTTATCCTCTACATGTGTTATGTACCTCACCTAGTATTAATACAGAAAGGAAGAAAGAAGGGACTATGTTGATTCTCATGGGCCAAATATGATGGATAATCAAGAATCCCATGATCTAATGATTCACGAAACCTTAGAAAAAGATGTGAATAAAAGGAACTCTTTGAAGAAATGTAAAAAGGTTCAGACTTAGAGAGAAATACTTAAGAGAAATTATGTATAAAAAAGTTGATTCAAGTGTGAAAGTATTCTTTTTTCTCATCTTTGGAGTATAAGGCAACACCTCTTGCATGATAGAACTCATATCTTGATGATTGAAGATGGCAAGAAGACAAGTTACTACCCTTAGGTTTACATTTCTTTTTCATTATGTTTTCAAGAATGTTTAGCTTAAGAACCAATGTTGATGTATCTACTTTGCTCATCATGAGATAAATTATTTTATGTTGATCAATGTGAATTTGTGTTATATGATATGGTATTAGTGACTTATTTTATCATGCATTTTAATGTTCTACATCTATTTCTTTGGATGATCATCTTAGGAATAGATAAAAGCTTGTTAATGTGAAGAATCCATTAACAAGTGGTCATCATGATAAATATAATTGAAAATAGTAGGATATGCATATTCACTAGAATGTCTACTTTAGGAATACAAAGCTACAATCATAAGGGAACTCATAATAAATCATGACATGCATTAAAGTTAATATGAGGCTTAGGAATTTGTCCCTTACTTTCTTACATATGTGTTGATGTTGTAGGAATGCACCTTTAGATCACTTTCTGACCTCACTTGTCACGACAGATCGCATCATATACATACACTAGATAAAATCTATTAAATGGATCATTGTCCAACATGCTTCCCATTATAACTTAAAACTTATTCCAAGAAAATCAATCTATTTTTGTTCAACAAACCCCCATTATTTTTATTTTTGTTCATGCCCATTTAATAGATTTACCATTGCAAATCAATCTAAGTTATTACACTCCCTGTGGGAATGATACTCTTACTTTTTATCAGTTAATTATGTTTACCGTGTATACTTGCATGTTGTATAGTTTTAAAATCCAAACAACAATTATCATAGAAGTGTTATCTTGCCCCTTCACTCTCAAGAACTTATCCTTCCAGTTCATGAAGTTATTCAAGTGAGGGGTAAAGAGGACACTCCCTAGAAAGGCGCATAGGGTCACCCAACTACATTTGGTTGTCGTATTAGTATCGTAAAAGGAAACAAAAACACCAATAGTATGCATATTTTCCAGGAGACCGCAAGGCCCCCATGGTCACCCAACCTTCTTCCATCATTATCTTAGTATTATAAAAGGAAAATAAAATGCCAATAGTAGGCGTGACCTTTAGGTGACCACAAATTATCTCGAACGCCCTTATCCATGGGGTGATATTTGAGAAGGGGCGACATTTATGGTCATAAGGACCCCGAACTTGAAAAGTATACAAGAAATCAACACCTCAAATTCATGAACGACATGGAGGTACAAGTAGAAAAACTCATTTGATGGGCTGATAAAGTCGGCCATGTTAACTAGTTCTTCTTCAAAACAAGGCTCTAAAATTACACTATGTTTTCCTAGTTATAGAAGTTATCTCGTAATATTTAACTCCCAAACATTTGAAGAGATAAATTCCATCAATGGTTCTGATTTTCCTAGGAAAGAATAAGGGAAATAGGTCACTATCACTACTAGAATTTGAACTACTATCGTAACTCCCAAACATCCCTAACTCGACGAGTTTATAATTAACAATCCTATCAGTGTGCTTCACATTTCTAACACAATGCATTCACATATCTATATACTCCAAGCGAGTAATAAGCTAAATCATATTGTCATTCTCATATAAATTCCTAATAATTTCCATTTTAGAAAATAAAGGATGATGGAAAGAGAAAGAGTAAATAGTTACACTAGGGATAAGGACAAATGGATGATGAAGTTGAACTTTGGAAAGATGAACCATGGGAGAATTCACACTAAAAAACTTGAAAAAGTATGGATAAAACCAGTTAACATTCATCTATTTAAAGTCCAACGAACTAGGATATAGTGGGCATCATTGCCAGGTCGTAGGTACGCCTACGAGTAAATGATATGGCTTCTAGACCCGATCACACGCATGAAAATAATCAATAATCCATGGTGATGCATTAAATATCATGTGTTTCCTAAAGAAATGCTTAAGGGACTCGTTCCTAACAACGATTGAGGAATTCACCCTAAGCAAAGATGGAGGGACTCAGACCAAGCAACACTTGAGAAACTCGCCATTGTAAGATTTAGAGAGATCATCGTGTATCTAATTTAATCATTTCACCCTTCTCAAGCTTTGCACTTGAGGACTGTGGAGTGAGATAACTTTGTTGGACCTGGAGATGAACAACCCAAAGGAGTTATAAGAAAGTCATTGGAAGAATCATGTTATCGTATGATCCGTCTTATCCCCACATGTGACAGATGAGGTGTCCAGGAGAAGCCGATTCGGTCAGGAAGAAACTGTCCATCCAATTCAAGAGGAAGAACTGGTCCTACCCTACTCCCACATACTCGTTGGAAAAGTTGAAGAATGTTGTTTCGCTCTGTCATTATTTGGCCTAGAAAACTATTTATAAATATCTCAACCTCAAGAATTAAGAGATTATTCAGTCACCAATTCACATATTCAACATCATAAACAACCTCTTACGCCCATATATGTTAGTAGGTTCCCTCCATTGTGTTTTTACTAGTACAATTTTTAAAAACTTATACACATGCAAATCTACCTAGTACTATTGTTTAACTAAATGTTTATTTATCTTTTGGCTTGAATGACTTTTCTCAAACAAAAATAACAATAACCAAAATTTTAAATAATTAAATCAAAATCATAAAATAAGCCAATCAAGCATATGTATTGAACAAACCATTAATTCTAGAATCATGTTATTCACTCTTGATTTAGAATAAGAACATGCAAAAAGAAGCATTTTCTTGTGTGGATCCATCAAATGATAACCCTAGTTCCTCTTTTGTTTATCTTTGGAATTAGTCTTTTTATTAAAGAAAAGCATGAATTTCCACCATGATATTCTCCAAATGGATCCACAAAATGAATGGCTAGCTAGTTCTTTCTCCTCAACAATGGATTCTTGACTTCTCATCACATATTTCTCTTTCTGCAATAAACACCAATTCTTTTTATTAACATTTAGACATCAAATTAAATTTTACTCACAATATATTTTTGAAAAAAAAAAGAAGATTAACCTTACATTTGCAATAAATTTAAATCCAATTTTTATTTGTCCTTTGTAGGTGTCATCTTCAAGTACCACATTATATGCAGCTGGTTTTATTTCTATATATCCTTGGTCACTTCCTTCAGTGATTATTCTATCTATGTCTACCCTATTTAATATAGTAAAAATAGTATATAATATAAAATATAGTATATTAAAAAAGATTTGTATTTTTTGATGTTAAAATAACTAATTTAGTTGACATTAAAATAACAAATAGATATACCATATTAAAAAAAAATGTGTTAAAAAATTATCTTATTTACCATTTAGTTGACATTAAAATTGAGTAAAAGAAAAATAAGAATTGAAGAAAGGAATTACTTGGCTTCTCCAACAAATCCATCATTTGTGAAGAGTTCAGTGTCCATGATTTTACATTTAAGATAAGTTGAATTCACCTTGTAATCTAAAGATGAAAAATCAAATATGAATTTCTGATTCCAACAAGGTTTCTCATTTTTACCTGCAAATTAAGTTACTTTTGCTTATAAGCTCCAAATAAAACATGAATTTATGACCTTAAAATCTTAATCAAAATTAGAAACTTTAATTAACCTGATGAAATTTTGCTTCTTTCAGATTGAGACCCACACTCAATAATCACATAGTAGGAAGGTGTTCCTATAATATTAACAAAAAATACAGAAACCTTTTCATGACAAATTAAAATTAATATTTAAATAAAATTAATTAATCCATATATTGAAATTAATTAATATGTTAACATATATAGAGTTAAATTTAAGGAAAGATACCAACAATGTTTGTATGTCTAATGCCTTTGGCATTAACAAGAAGTACTTCAAGAATTCCTGTTTTCATGTTTGTATTTGATTAGGGTTTAAAAGATGAAATTTTTGTAAAAAAACTTCAGATATATAATATATTTTATGTTGGATAAGAAAGATTGAAGTTTTATTAATTTTCTTAACGTATTAATTTTGGGGTTACAATGAAGTTAGAGTATGTTGCAATTACAGTTTAATTATTAAGTAATTACTCAATCTAACTGTTTCTAAACTAAGTATATACATATCTTGTTAATGTTAAATAGATTTTTTTTCAGTTATTTGAATAATAATTTTATTCAACTAGACACAAGAGTTATTATCCCGAGTGTTTTTTTTTTTAACTCTGCCATTTTACTATGTATCTTGTACTCTATATTGAATTGGTTTATGGTTGAGATTCTCTCCATTTTCTTTTTAAAAAAAGCTCTATATTATTATAGTTTTGGACCATATGGTGTCCTTTATATTTTGAATGTTCAAATATAAATATATATATATATATATATATATATATATATATATATATATATATATATATATATATATATATATATATATATATATATATATATTATAATTTTCATATTGATGTTAGTGCAAAGGAAAAACACGCTTTATTATTGTCGATCAAGATTTCTTATACACAAGAGTGAGTTGTTACTTGTAAAAAGTAACTATCATTAGTTAGACAACTAACTTCTAATTAACATACGGTTAACTACCAATCAATGCAATGACTTGCTAAAAGCTCCCTAACATAAACTCCACCAATCTGAAAATATAAAAACAGATTACAAAAACATGTTAACGACTAATTGTCTTTAAGTTCACATACTCCAATCCTTGTCCTCATGGTGCAAAAGGAATATAATTTTAAAGGTTTTATTAACATATATGTTGAGTTGCAATGACATATTTCAATTGTTCTATCTTTAGTTAGATCTCTTAGGAAGTGAAACCTAACATCTATGTGTTTGCATCTTCCATGCATGATTGGATTTTTTGACATCTTAATTGTATAGTTGTTGTCACACATTATAATTGTGCCTTGTTTCTGAGTTTGTCCAAGCTGGTAAAGGATGTTTCAAAGCCAAATATATTGAAAAGCACACGAGGCAGCTGCTACAAACTCAGTTTTAGTGGTAGAAAGAGTAAATATGGGTTGTTTCTTTGAAGACCATGAGATTGAGCTTGAACCAAGCATGAACACATATCCTGTAGTGCTTTTTCTATCATTAATATCTCCTGCATAATCTGAATCTGACCACCTTTGCAGAACAAGTTTATCACTTCTCTTGTATAAGACACCAAAGCTCACAGTTCCCCTCAATTCCCCTCAAGTATCTGAGGATTCTCCTAGCAGCAGTCAAATGAACCTCTGTTGGTTTTTCCATATATCTAGCCACCAAACATACTGAATATGCTAGACCACACCTAGTTGCAAGCATGTACATCACACATCCTATTATTTGCTTGTACTTTACGGTATCAACGGGTTTGTCATGCTCATCCTTTGTTATTCTACACACAGGAACAATAGGGTTACACACTTTGTTACAATGATCCATACCAAATCTTGTAAGAATATCTTTGGCATACTTATCTTGATGTACGAAGATCCATTCATTTTCCTACTTTACCTCCACCTCTGGGAAATACCTCATCTTGCCCATGTCTCTCATGGCAAATTTCTTATTCATTGATTATGTAAAACCTTCAAATATCTCCTCATTGTTACCAGTATAAATCAGTCATCTACATGCAAACTGACAATCATGATCCTTCCTTCACTATGTTTCACAAGCAAAGTATGCTCATGAAGGAACTTTTCAAAATTCTCATGACTAAAATAGGCTTCAATTTTCTTGTAACGGACCTTTGGTGCCTGCCTAAGGCCGTAAAGATTCTTCCTTAACGTATAGACCTTTTCTCTTCCTCCATTCTCATAATCCAAGGGTTGATCCACATAGACATCTTCAAGCAACTCACCGTGCAAGAATGCACTTTTGACATCATGTTGATACACTTGCCAATTTTTGCAGGCTGCAAGAGCTATAACAACTTTAATAAGATCCTATCTTCCACAGGAGCAAAGAATTCATTATAGTTTATTCAATGTTGTTATGAGTATCCTTTGTCCATAAGTTTTACCTTGTACTTCTCCATTTCTCTCTTTTCATTGCACCTTTTCTTGTAGATCCACTTAACACCAATCCTTTTGACTCATGAAAGTAAGCTGGTTGGTTTCCATGTGTCATTATTCTAAATTGAATGAATCTCTTGATAAATTTAATTTCTTTGGTTTTAATTCTTCACAACTTCATCATAAGGGAATGGGTCATATCTAATACAAAACACAACTAGATTGTGCAATTCTTCTTCTTCTTCTTCGCTTTCTAGGCCTGTTAAATAATCTTCTAGTAACTTGAATTTCTTTTTGTCTTGGAAGAAGCCCTCCTTCTTATTGCCTTGGAGGAATCTCTTCTTCTTCGGTTACACTGCCTTCACTTGCATTATCTACATTATTTCTTTCATGTTGAGGAGCATTGTCAATGTGCACTTCATCATCTATTGAGGATTTTTCATTAGATTTCCAATTTTCCTCTTCACTATCAACATTACTAGTTGGGTGAGTACTCTTCTCTTTATGAATTTTGTTTTATTCCCAACATTTTGAATCTTAAAACACCATATTCCTTCTTATTAGAATCTTTTTATCTATTGGATCATTGAGCTTGTAGGCTTCGAATTTTTCATTCAATCCCAAGTGCACACACTTGTTGCTTTTGACATCAAGATTTTTCCTTTACACATCATAAATGTGCATAAAAGATATACATCCAAATACCCTAAAATTATGCATTGAGGGCTTCACACCACTCCATGATTCCTCTAGAGTCATGTACTTCACAAATAAACTCAAACTTCTGTTGAGTATATAGGTCGCCCCTTTAGCCGATTTAGACAAAAAATTCTTAGGAACTTTTCTTCCCGACATCATGTTTCTGATCACATTCATCAGTGTGTTATTCTTTCTCTCTGATACTCCATTTTGTTGCGGAGTGTAGGAAGTTGTCAATTTCCTCTTTATACCATGAAGACTGCATAAATCATAAAATGCAGTGGATCTAAATTCACCCCCTTTGTTTGTCATGGGACATTTGATATGTGTTGAGTGTAGTTTTAAGTGTCGGGTTTTTGTTATCGTCTCCACAGGGATTGTGAGATATCGCCGCCGTTCGACAGTTGTTTCAATTCTTAACTCGTAGTAACAAGGGGGTTTTGGTTTTAGTCACAGTATCTTGCATAAAAGTGTAATAAAATGCGGTAAAAGTTTTGGTTTTTCTATTTGAGAAATATTGTCAAAGTTAGGGTTCGACGATCACTTTGCATGTATATGTTCGATCAACAAAACTTATAAACTCCTTTAGATGACAAACTATTTCACAAAGTCCTCCCAATGTATTTATCTCTAACACACATTGTGGGTTTTCCCATTTTGATCCATTGTTTATCTCTAACACAATCTATCAAAATGACAACTTTTTGGTTCAACCTTATGGTGAACAAAATCATTCATTACTATCTCTAGCTAACAAACAAGATTGGATGAAAACCTAGGTAAAGAGTTGGTAAACATCTCTCGATCATAAACCAACACAAAGAGTTTTCAATAAAACAAAGTTTTCACCATATATTCATCATTAAAGAGTTTACAAATGAAGATCATCCCATTTACACACAAAGCTAATGATCATCTACATCTAACCTTGACAAAATGAAGAACTTAGCCACTCATTTTCATGGTGGCTTGCACAACAAGTCTCGGTTGAAGGTTGATCAACATCCAAGTCGAAGAATCGAGATTGGATGGGAATCCACCTTCTTCTTGTAGAATAATGTTAAGAGATGAAGAAAAATGGGTTTCTAGGTTACAAAATATCTCTAGAGCAAATGCTAAAAATATCTAAAAAAAGTACAAAGTATGGAAGTGTAAAAGTATGGCTCCAAAAAGTAGCCCCTGCTACTTATAGTGCTGCTACTGAGCTGTCATGCTCGCTAGGCGAGCATAATGGTTCGCCTAGCGAGCCCCTAGAATAGGCACCAGAGGCACCTGCGCCCAGAGAAATGTCCTTTGCCAGATTTGCACATTCGCTAGGCGAACAAAACCTTCGCTAGGCGAATCCCACGCTTCAACCTTCGCTCCAGCGAGCTTAGAAGGTTTTGCTACTGGAATTGCTCGCTGGGAGCTCGCTAATGGCTCACCTAGCGAGTGAGTGTTGGCTGCGCTTTTGACCAAGTCTGGGCGTGTTCGCTACCACCTTCGCTGTCTGCTCGCCTAGCGAGTTTGTTGATGTTTGCTACTGTAAAATACTGGAGATGTTCGCTGGAAGCTCGCTGGGTGCTCGCCTAGCGAGAACTTCGCCACAGCACTCGCCTAGCGAGTAAGCTGATGAATGCATTCTTTTTCTTGGTCCCTTGCCATTTTCTTGTGCCTTCATTTTCTATTATTTCATGCCTAATTCCTGCACAATAACGCACAAATCAAAGGTACCAAGATCGTTTAACATTGTATTGCGATTCATCTAAAACAAAGGCGGTTTCGAACGCTTTAGCAACAAAAAGGAGTGAAAGATGCCCACATTTGATAGCTCAAATAAGCACTTTTGGGCATCTAACAACTCTCCCCAACTAGATTCTTGCTTGTCCTCAAGCAAAGTATGCCTCTTGAAGGACAAGAGGATTTGCTTTAAGAAAAAGGTTTCTCCGAAGTCGGATAAAACGGCTCAAACACAAGAAAATCAACCAGGCATAAGTTCCCAATGGCTAGAATAACATAATGCACAAGAACTAAAACTTAATAGCAATGCGAAATATGTATCTATCCACAACAATATTATCTTGAATGAATCATCCTATCTCTCCTCTTCGAATAAGGATTGAAGAAATTACGCGTTTGCAACCGCGGGGACAATCTCTCTCTCCAACAAACAATGAAGAAATCAATTCAATTCATACAATGTCTAACAATTATAAATGGAAATACGGAAGCGAGAAGATCACTAACGACTTTTCCGGTTGTAGCTTGGTTAGATTTACAAACAAGGGTCATTTCTAAGGCCATTGAAAACGAAATTGCCGATGCAAAAGAGACATTCACTGTACATTATTCACACATCTCAACTTCGTTCCATTTGTTTCTCATTTGAAACCTTCACAACTCTTATTTCACAACTAAATTTTTGTTTTTCACTATTTTTCTTCCAAGCAAGCATTCATTTTCATTTTTTCTATTTTTTTCTTTTCTTTCACATCATATTTACAAAACATATGTTTCTCTTTTCTATATTTTTATATTTATTATTATTATTATTATTTTTTTCAATGCTTGCTCGATTTTTCAAGAGTTATGGCACTTACCGATTCTCTTTTTCGTTCTCCCCAACTTATTTCTTACTCACCCTAAGTGAATGCTCTTGACTTTTTACGCCAAAAGAACAATTATCAAAATTTTCCGGGTTTCAAGAAAAAAGATTTTTGACATCTCGCTTTATTTCAAGCAGAGATTCAACTGTTTAAGCTCAAAGGGGTTAACGAATACTCTCTCTGCTCACGGGTAAGTTGTATTTGGAAGTGGTTGTGCTCATAAGAAACCAAGTGCCTTGATCATTTCTAATTGCTTCCACAAATTCACAATAATAAAAGACCAATGCATGAATCAAATGAATCAACAAAGTTTATTAGAATCCAGCATTTAAGTGTACAATGGAGGTTTCCTCACAATTTGTGGTTCTAAGTCCTAGATGAAACATTCATTCAATTATGTTGCAAAAAGAACAATATTCAATTACAAAAAAGAGTAAAGTTCTTAATGCATTCTAAAATTCTAACCGGAGGTAACCATGTACCTTAACATTATTCACTTGTTTATTTTTATCATTGCCATCCAAGCTCGGGTGCACCTTCATTGGATACTTCTTTGAGGAGCAACCAATCTAGAAGGTTTGACACTCAACAACCAAAAATTTAAACCAAACGCACAAATTTAAAACATAAACAATACTCATTACTTAAAAATTTTAAAAATGTGCATGGGGGACAAAACACCCCAAAAGTACATAACCAAAATCAAAATCCAACAAATCTGAAAAACACAATAAAATAAAACAAATCTGAAAAATACAATAAAATAAAACAACTTAGCCCTCAAAGGACTCAAAACCCTCATCATTACCGGCTTTAGAACCGGTAGCATCATCATCATCATCATCGTCATCATCACCATCATCCTCAGCACCACCTGAAGCACCAGCACCAGATGCACTGGCACCCGCCCCCTCTCCAAACATAGGCCTGTCCACAGGCCAGCTAGCGTTCTGCAGAAACTGCTCACGCGTCATCATCGAGTGATCACCAGAGGGGTCACGTGCCTGCAACTGCAACAGCTGCATAGAGTCGTGCATGTCAACCATGGCACGCTGAGTTGCCGCCATCCAATCCCAATTGTAGTTGCAGACAACCTGCTGGAAAGGATCGGATCCATGAGCAAAAGTACCAGGACCATCAGAAGTCCTGGTATTACCAGCAGCTGCACCACTTCTTAAGTTCTTAGGCTTGCAAAACTTGGCCACATATCTATCATTGATGGCCGGCGGGATCCTTACTTGACTCCGGGAGGGTAGCTTCACCTTCGCATGTTGGCACAAAGCCATGATTAGACACGGGAAAGCAAGGGGGCAGTTAACTCGTGCCCCCGACTTTAGCCCGCTCTCGACCACGGACTTCATCTCCAAAGCAATTACCCTCGCCACATCAATTTGAATATTCGTGAAGATGCAGTGAACCAGATGTGCCACTGGGATCGGCACGGTAGAGGTGTGAGACTTGGGTTTTATATTTGTGAGAACCAACATGAGTATCAGCTGAGCCATGGGAATCATGTCTTCCCTATGGTATCTCAACGGAACCCCAGATGGGTTCAGCTCAACTGATTTCCCTTCAAAAAGCAGGGCAGCAGAAATTGAATCGGTATCCCGGTGAAGCCTCAAATCCCTATGGTAAGTGTCTCTCTCATTCGCTCCCAGATGGAGCGGTTCACCCAAGACACGGTTAATTGTGTCCCGATCGAATGCAACCTGACGGCCAGACACTCGTGTTGTCCATGTGAATGGCTCGTCATCGTTAGGCAGTGCGTTCGCGTAAAACTCACGCACTATTTCGATGTCATAGTGTTCAAGCGGAGATATCAACCGGTCCCACCGCTTACTGTGAATCAACCCGGCAAATGCACGGTATTCGCCCTCGGGGTTGATTATGAATCTTTTCTCCGGCAGAATCTTTCTCTTCTCCAAAGCGATATATCTAGCCGCTTGCTTTGGCCCGACAAATTTGTCAGTGTCGAATTGTAAGGGCACGGTACGGGAAGTGTTCCCGACCTTTCTCTTTTTAGGCGCGCTTGATCTGGATGCCATCTGCAAAGACATAGAGAGGAAACAACACAAACACAAAACAGATTAGAAAGCAAAACAGAATATCCAATTACTGTCATGTTCGCCACTGATTCGCCTAGCGAGGTGCTAGCGAATCTTGCGGGTTTTGGGTTCTGCCTTGTTAACACTGAAATTTCAGAAAAACCCAAGGTCTCATGGTATCTATTTCAGAACAAAATGATTTATCATGAAAGGCATTGTTCTAAGGTACATGCAAATCTACATCCACATGCAAAACCTAATGTACCAATTCCCTCAAATTCACCCTAAATGTCTCATATTCAGAAATTTAATCTTGACAACAAAATGTAAATGAGATAGGACAAACCTGGTGAAAGAGATCGATAGAAGTAGAAATGCACAATGAGGTTTGCAATGTAACAGTAGGGTTTTGTGTGAGATGAAAAATGAGAGTGTGATTGTGAGTTCTGGAGTGAGTTTGATCCTTTATCAGACTAAAAAAAACGAAATAACAAGTGTTTGGGCCCAAATGAGTGGCCCTGTGAAACAGAAATAAAGTGCCGCCACGCAGCGCTCGCTGCTGATTCGCCTAGCGAGCAGATAGCGAATCATCTCGCTACTGCCTTCGCCTAGCGAGATGCTAGCGAGCATGACAACAATTTGTTTTTTCATAACAGCAGGTAAAGCACATTCAGCAAGGTTTTTCAAAATGGACACCAATACAACATAACAGAAAACTGTAAATACTTACAATGTTGGGGTGCCTCCCAACAAGCGCTTGTTTAACATCGGATAAGCTCGACGGTTCGATGCTCACAGAGGAGCATCCAAGGAAATAGCACAGCTCCCGCGATCCACATGACCGCCGAGATAAACCTTCAAACGTTGGCCATTTACCGTCCAACTCTCCTTCTTTTCCATGTCCTCAATGACAATAGCTCCATATTCCTTGACTTCTTTGACCCGAAATGGCCCGGACCATTTTGATTTCAATTTTCCGGGGAATAGCTTCAACCTGGAATTGAACAATAGGACCAACTGTCCGGGCACAAAATCCTTCTTTCGAAGCTTTTTGTCATGATATTTTTTTACCTTTTCTTTGTACAACCAACTCGAGTGATATGCGGCATTGCACATCTCTTCCAACTCAAGCAGTTGCACTTTCCTTTTATCACTGGCCAAATCCTTATCAAAATTTAATAATTTCAGGGTCCACAATGATTTGTGCTCCAATTCAACCGGCAAATGGCAAGTTTTACCAAACACCAATTGAAAAGGAGTTAGTCCAATTGGAGCTTTGAAAGCGGTACGGTATGCCCATAACGCTTCATCCAATTTTTGTGACCACTCTTTTTTCGAATTTGACACAGTTTTCTCAAGAATTCTCTTAATCTTACGATTAGAGACTTCGGCTTGACCATTAGCCTGTGGGTGATACGGAGTTGTCACTCTATGCGATACACCGTAATGTTTTAAGACGTTTTCTAACGGTGCATTACAAAAGTGTGACCCTCCGTCACTAATCAACACCCGGGGGGTTCCGAAACGGGAAAATATGTTTTTCTTCAAAAAATTTATTACCGTTTTCGCATCCGCCCGAGGTGAGGCAATCGCCTCAACCCACTTTGAAACGTAATCAACAGCCACAAGCATATACTTGTTACCATAAGAGGGTGGGAATGATCCTACAAAATCGATACCCCAACAATCAAATACTTCAACCTCTTGGATGTTTTGGAGAGGCATCTCGTCTCTCTTACCAATCCCACCGCTTCTTTGGCAACTATCATAACCTTGCGCATGGGCATGTGCGTCTTTGAAAATAATGGGCCAATAAAATCCCGACTGAAGGACTTTAGTGGTCGTTCTTACCCCATTATAGTGTCCGCCGTAAGGCGAGTTGTGACAATGCCAAAGGATGCTCTGCGCCTCATCGCCGGTAACACACCTTCTCAAAAGGTTGTCACCACCCAACTTAAACAAATATGGGTCATCCCATACGTAGTACTTGGCATCCGAGAGAAATTTCCTTTTTTGGTTCGAAGTTAGGTCGGGAGGCACCAAACCACTAGCCTTGTGGTTCGCAAAGTCCGCAAACCACGGCCTAACTTGAGCTTTAAAAAGTTTTTCATCAGGAAACTCTTCTCGGATTTCTTTCTCTGAAGCTGTAACCTCCACATTAACTAAGCAAGATAAATGATCCGCCACCAAATTTTCCGATCCTTTCTTGTCTTTGATTTCAACATCAAATTCTTGCAACAAGAGGATCCAACGGATGAGCCTTTGCTTCGAATCCGGTTTGGTGAGCAAATATTTAATCGCCGAGTGGTCAGTATACACTACGACTTTGGACCCTATAAGATAAGACCTAAACTTTTCAACCGCATACACTATCGCAAGTAATTCTTTTTCAGTGGTGGCATAGTTAATTTGAGCCTCATTAAGAACTTTACTTGCGTAATGTATCGCATGAAAAATTTTCTCTTTTCTTTGGCCTAATACCGCTCCGATTGCATAGTCGCTCGCATCACACATGAGCTCAAAATTTAAATTCCAATTTGGAGCGACTATAATTGGAGCGGTAACCAATTTTTCCTTTAAAATCTCAAAAGCTTGCAAACATTCATCAGTTAAAAGAAATACCTGGTCCTTGGCTAACAAATTACTCAAAGGCTTAGCTACCTTTGAGAAGTCTTTGATAAAGCGCCGATAGAAACCGGCATGCCCCAAAAAGCTTCGGATTCCCTTCACATTCACCGGAGGAGGTAACTTTTCAATCACTTCAACTTTAGCACGATCAACTTCAAGCCCTCTTGAAGAGACTTTATGGCCAAGCACTATCCCCTCGGTCACCATGAAGTGTCACTTCTCCCAATTAAGCACAAGATTGGTCTTCACACATCTTTCAAGAACCGTTTCCAAGTTTGCCAAGCATAGACTAAAGGAACCACCAAATACTGAGAAGTCATCCATAAAGACTTCCATTGTTTTCTCGATAAGGTCGACAAAAATAGCTTGCACACATCTTTGGAAATTCGTCGGTGCATTGCATAACCCAAAGGGCATTTTACGGTATGCGAAAATTCCAAAGGGACATGTGAAAGCCGTCTTTTCATGATCGGCCGGGTCAACCGCAATTTGGTTATACCCGGAATAGCCATCTAAGAAACAATAGTATTGTTGCCCCGAGAATCTTTCTAACATTTGATCCATGAACGGGAGTGGAAAATGGTCTTTTCGAGTTGCGGTATTCAACCGCCTATAATCAATGCACATACGCCACCCCGTTGCAACTTTGGTCGGGATCAACTCATCCTTATCATTTCGAATCACGGTAATGCCACCTTTCTTCGGAACCACATGCACAGGACTAACCCATGGGCTATCCGAAATCGGGTAGATCATTCCCGCATCCAACAACTTAACAACTTCCTTCCTAACAACTTCCTTCATAGTAGGATTTAAGCGGCGTTGTGGTTGAGCTACCGGCTTAAAATCCTCTTCCATTAAGATCTTGTGCATGCAATAGGAAGGACTAATTCCCTTGAGATCGGAAAGAGTTTAACCCATGGCTTCTTGATTCTTTTTCAACACTTTGATCAAACGGGCTTCTTCATCTTTTGTGAAAAGATTGCTTATGATAACCGGCTTTGCCTCGGTCTCGTCGAGGAATGCATACTTCAAAGTAGAAGGTAACATTTTCAATTCAATAGGCGATTTTTCTTCATTAACCTCCTTCTTCAAGTCTTCCTCCTCAACTTCCCACGGTTGTAGTTCGTTTAAACTATCAAGTTCCCTGAAGCATTCATCAAGAGCTTGCTCTTCTTCAACTGTGAAAACTTCAAAGGAGTCATCAAGAGCTAACTCCATAGGAGATATCTCATGAATATGCTTAGAAACTTCAAAGGTTGCCTCTTCAATCGCATCAATGCAAAAACTATCACGTCTATCATTTGAATGCTTCATTGCTTCGAATAGGTCAAATGTAACTTCTTCATTTTGGACCCTTACCTTCATCAAACCGTCGTCAACGTCTATCATCATGCGTGCGGTTTTCATGAACGGTCGGCCAAGAATGAGCGGAGCATCATCATCTTCTTCCATATCAATCACAATGAAATCGACCGGGAAAAAGAATTTGTCGACTTTAACCAAAACATCTTGGGCTACGCCATGAGGATGGGTAGTCGACTTATCGGCCAATTGCAACGTCATCCGGATGGACTTAATTTCAATGTTGCCAAGCCTCTTCACAATAGACAATGGTATAAGATTAATGCTTGACCCCAAATCAATTAGTCCCTTTCTGACATAGACATCACCAATTTTAACCGGCAAAGTAACTCGTCCCGGATCAACCTCTTTTTTCGGAAGCGTCCGTTGGATGATCGCACTACAACTAGCATCGAGGATAATCGTCTCCGGTTCCGTATACCTCCGCTTTTTTGTAAGTATGTCTTTCATGAATTTGGCATACTTGGGCATTTGCTCCAGTGCTTCGAAAAACGGAATGTTGACTTCCAGTTGTTTGAAAATATCCATGAACCGAGCGTAATGTCGTTCATTCTCCCCTTTAGATGGAGCATGTGGATAAGGAAGGTTTTGGATTGGAGTAGCGCTCACTACCTCCTTTCCTTTAGCAACTCTAGAACTTCTCGCTCTTTTCTTTTTCACTTCCTCCACCATTACTTCATCACTCTTATTTTTCTCAATTTCCACACTTTCTTTCTTTTCAACTTCACCATTCTTTTCGTTCTTTTCAACTTCTTCCTCACTCCACTCCCCCACTTCACCATCAATTCTATCCTCTATTATTTTCTCCTCATCATTTTTTTCTTCCTCTTTTTTTTCACTCTCATCTCTTTTTTTATTCTCACTAATCAACTCCCTTCCACTTCTCGTCGTTATCGTTTTACAATGCTCTTTAGGATTAGTTTGCGTGTTCGCCGAAAAAGATGGACCGGGTTGTTGTTCCGCTAGTTGCTTAGCAAGTTGTCCGACTTGAGTCTTAAGGTTTTTGATTGCCGCATCGTTACTTTTTTGATTAGCCATTGACATTTTCATAAATTGTGTCAATGTCTCTTCTAGCTTTAAAGTCACGACCGGCGGTTGTTGAGGTTGGTAAGGATTTTGGGGAGGGTTTTGACGGCTAGAAATACCACCCCCATAACCTTGGTTATGGTAATAGTTACTCCTAGGTTGGAACCCTTGATTCCCTTGGAAGTGTTGTTGTTGATTTTGAGGATGTGGTTGATAAGGTTGTTGTTGTTGTCTCGGTTGGTAGTCTCGTTGGTTCGCCATGTAGTTTACTTCTTCGAAGCCGGGAGGTGGACAAAATCTAGTGTCATGCTCACCTTTGCAAAGCTCACAACAAGCTATTTGTTTAGCTTTTGAAGGTTCTCTCAACTCTTTTATTTGTTGAGTTAAGAGTTCCACTTGTTGTGAAATGAGTTTGTTTTGGGCAAGAATAGCATCGTTCGTCCCAAGTTCAAGCACTCCCGGCTTCTTCAAAGAGTTGTCTCTACTTTGACTTTGGAGGTCATTTAGAGCCATTCGGTTAATAATATTTGTAGCTTCTTCGGCGCTTTTAGACAATAAAGAACCACCCGAGGTAGCATCCAACAAAGTCTTGCAATTCGGTTGAAGGCCATTTTTGAAAATGTGGATTTGAGTCAATTCGTCGAAACCGTGCCCTTTGCACTTCCGAAGCATGGATTTGAATCTTTCCCATGCCTCATTCAACGATTCGTTGGTCCCTTATGAAAACACGGAGATGGCCGTCTTGGATTCTATGTACCAGTTGTGGGAGAAAAATCTTTCGATGAACTTCTCTTCCAACACGTTCCAATCTGTCATGACGGCAGGTGTTTGATCTAAGTACCAATCTTTTGCTTTTCCGAGCAAAGCGTGGGGAAATAATCTTTTGAACAACGGTAGCTCTTGAGCTTGATCAACTCCGGCCGCCAATGCTATCTCGTAAAATTTGGTGAGAAAAGCAAAGGGATCTTCATGGTCCATTTCAGTGAATGGACTTCCATATAGTAAATTAAGAGTTCCCGTCTTCATATCGGTTTGCCTTCCCGTGTGGTTGGCAAACTGAGCAGTATTCCTTGGACTGTTTACACATGGAGTGGAAATGGGCGGTGGTTGTGGTGGTTGATCCATGATAGGTATGAACGGTGGTGGATGTGTGGTAGAAGAAATTTCTCCTTGTTCTTGTCGTTGTCTAGCTTGTTGCCTCCTTCGTCTCGTTTTGCTATTCAGTCTCCTGGTGGTTCTTTCGATCTCGGAATCAAAAAGAAGTTCGTCCACAGGAATCTGCCCTCGCATAAAACGAAAGCTGCACACTAAACCAAACAAATTACAAGCACAAGTCAAAAATTCGAAAGCTAAAAATTAAGCAACTATTTCGATGCTCGCAATATCAATTCACAATCCCCGGCAACGGCGTCATTTTGTTGAGTGTAGTTTTAAGTGTCGGGTTTTTGTTATCGTCTCCACAGGGATTGTGAGATATCGCTACCGTTCGACAGTTGTTTCAATTCTTAACTCGTAGTAACAAAGGGGGTTTTGGTTTTAGTCACAGTATCTTGCATAAAAGTGTAATAAAATGCGGTAAAAGTTTTGGTTTTTCTATTTGAGAAATATTGTCAAAGTTAGGGTTCGACGATCACTTTGCATGTATATGTTCGATCAACAAAACTTATAAACTCCTTTAGATGACAAACTATTTCACAAAGTCCTCCCAATGTGTTTATCTCTAACACACATTGTGGGTTTTCCCATTTTGATCCATTGTTTATCTCTAACACAATCTATCAAAATGACAACTTTTTGGTTCAACCTTATGGTGAACAAAATCATTCATTACTATCTCTAGCTAACAAACAAGATTGGATGAAAACCTAGGTAAAGAGTTGGTAAACATCTCTCGATCATAAACCAACACAAAGAGTTTTCAATAAAACAAAGTTTTCACCATATATTCATCATTAAAGAGTTTATAAATGAAGATCATCCCATTTACACACAAAGCTAATGATCATCTACATCTAACCTTGACAAAATGAAGAACTTAGCCACTCATTTTCATGGTGGCTTGCACAACAAGTCTCGGTTGAAGGTTGATCAACATCCAAGTCGAAGAATCGAGATTGGATGGGAATCCACCTTCTTCTTGTAGAATAATGTTAAGAGATGAAGAAAAATGGGTTTCTAGGTTACAAAATATCTCTAGAGCAAATGCTGAAAATATCTAAAAAAGTACAAAGTATGGAAGTGTAAAAGTATGGCTCCAAAAAGTAGCCCCGGCTACTTATAGTGCTGCTACTGAGTTGTCATGCTCGCTAGACGAGCATAATGGTTCGCCTAGCGAGCCCCTAGAATAGGCACCAGAGGCACCTGCGCCCAGAGAAATATCCTTTGCCAGATTTGCACATTCGCTAGGCGAATCCCACGCTTCAACCTTTGCTCCAGCGAGCTTAGGAGGTTTTGCTACTGGAATTGCTCGCTGGGAGCTCGCTAATGGCTCGCCTAGCGAGTGAGTGCTGGCTGCGCTTTTGACCAAGTCTGGGCGTGTTCGCTACCACCTTCGTTGTCTGCTCGCCTAGCGAGTTTGTTGATGTTTGCTACTGTAAAATACTGGAGATGTTCGCTGGAAGCTCGTTGGGTGCTCGCCTAGCGAGAACTTTGCCACAACACTCGCCTAGCAAGTAAGCTGATGAATGCATTCTTTTTCTTGGTCCCTTGCCATTTTCTTGTGCCTTCATTTTCTATTATTTCATGCCTAATTCCTGCACAATAACGCACAAATCAAAGGTACCAAGATCGTTTAACATTGTATTGCGATTCATCTAAAACAAAGGCGGTTTCGAACGCTTTAGCAACAAAAAGGAGTGAAAGATACCCACATTTGATAGCTCAAATAAGCACTTTTGGGCATCTAACAATATGATGGCTTAACTCTTTTTCCACCAATGCCTTGAATTGTTTGAAAACATCTAATGTAGTAGCCTTTTCATGAATAAAGTAAATCCATGTTTTTCTACTAAAGTCATATGTGAAGGTTATAAAATACTTGTTTCCACCATTGGATGCATGTTTGATAGGTACACACACACATCTGAGTGCACTAGCTCAAGATTTGTTTTGGATATCCATGATGCATACTTTGGTATGGCTTTTCTATGTTGCTTCCTCATCAAGCAATTAAAGTAAGTTCCATCCAGTTCCTTCAAGATAGACATGCCTTTCACCATATCCTTTTTTATCAGTATGTCAAGTCCCTTGAAGCTCAAGTAACCATATTTACAATGCCATAGTTGTACGACATTCTCTATAGTGACTTTCGGGCCATGGGCATGATCACAAGTGTAGACACTACAAACATCCTATTGGATGAGATCTTGGTGGTCATAATTAAGCCATTGTCATCATAAAGCACTCTACATCATCCATCTTTGAACATGATAGTAATAATTTTTTGCATCAGTTGCCTAACATTGAGGAGGTTATTTTTCAGGTGTGGCAAATAATACACATCAATGACCACTTGAATGATACCATTCATGCAAATATTCAAGTTGCCCTTTCACATCACTTGCGTCTTTGAGTCGTCTCCCTATCTGACAGATTCTCTGAACTTCTCATCAAAATTGAAGAGTCATTCCTTAATTCCTACCATATGATTGTTATACCCTGAGTCAAGAAACTAAATTTGACTTTTGGTTTTTGTGGTTACTTCATGTTGTGCCATAAGAAGAAGTTTTTCAACTTTATCGTATTCACCAAAGTTGGCATCACATTCAAGCCAAGTTGACACTCACTTTGATAGTGTCCTACCTTGTGACACTTGTAGCATTCAACTTGATCTCTACTATGTCTCCCTCTACCACGACAACAAAATCCACCATGTCCCCTAACACGATTACTACCACAACCATAACCATAATTTATGATCTCGAACACTTGTTCTTCCTCCTTTTCTTGATTAATCTTCATCTTTCATTCATACACAAGAAGATTGCTCTGAAGTTCATCACATATGATAAATAAGTTATATACACTAAATAAGCTCTATACAAGAAGACTGCTTCTTTATTCATTTGATTCTTAATGAAAAACACCACATAATTAAATGAAAAATATAATAATAAATAAGTTCTATACACTAAAGATCTAAAATTAAAGCTGGGCTAAAAAATCTCAACCTTTTCACCTATTTATCTTTTTTGTTTTTTAAAAGAAAAAATAGTATTTGTTCAGATTTTTTTAAAATCAAAAAAATTCCATAAAAATATTTTTGGAATATATTTTCAACTTTTTTAATTTTTCAGATTTTCTTAATATATTTTTGGAATTGCATGCATGTGAGCGCTTTTTGCGCGTGTATGTGCAAAAATTCTAGAAGAATCATTTCAAAACCCTGTCAATCAATTCTAAAATTATCCTTCTAATAGTGTTAAACTCTATTTATTTGTTTAGTATTGTTTCTAAAATGTGTTATAGAAACATATATGGTGTTCCCAAATTTTGTCAACCCAGTCTCTAAAGAAACTAATGTTATTGATCTGGATGTTCATGTACCACATGTCGGAGAACCAAATGTTCTTGAACACAATGTTGCAGAAGTAGTTTTTGATGTAATTGATGTTGGTAAATATCATATCAAAGAAAAAAAGTTTATATTACAATATGGTATGCTTAAATGGATTCATACTTGTAAGAACAAGTTTGATTCTACATCTACACACCTTTATTTTGATGATACCAAAGTGTGGAAAAATAATTTTTTGCACTAACTGTTTGTCAAGTGTGTAGAAACTAAAATGTCATAACGGAATCTAAATGGAAAGAGCAAATGCAGATTCTGATCAAGGAACTTCAAATTACTTGTCTAGAGACAACTCTGATAGTTGAAGACTCTGAAAGAAACCAACTATGATTGTCAACTCAGAAGACAGCAAAGCCTAATGGAAAGCAAAATTCAAATCAAAGCAAAGTATGAAGCAAGGTCTAAATGACATCAAATTATAAAAGTCAGACTCTGAAGATAGTCATGTCATTGAATAAATCAATTTTAATGCATACAAAGTCTGATGAAAGCAGAAAGCAGATTGAAGAAAATAAAAACACATGTTAAACAAAGGAATAATACAAAGATGTGTTTAAAGCAAGTCAAGCTTCAAGATTATCAAGCCAATGTTTCTGAACAGAAACCATCCAGACAAACTCTGATAAAGCTATGACTACAAGTATGTGTGCAAGTCTCAGAACCCAGTACTCAAAGGTATCTGAAGTCTCTCAATGTTCTAAAGACAACTTTTGAGTTCTACTCAAGCTTCACCAAGTTATATTAGAAGCCTCTGACTAGAAATTGGTAAGAAAAGGAAATATTCTCTTACAGTCAACGCATCTGAGTTGAACAAATTATTAAACTCTTTTGCATTTCTTATTCACATTCACTCTAGAATGTAGTACTTTAAACCCTCACTCTGAATAAACTTTATAGTCTACAACATCTAGGCTCTGGACTCTGATCAATCTTCACTTCATTTATTATATGAAACCTCTGATTATGACGAGTAGTATACTTAAGTAAAGTACAATCAAAAAGAGATTTCCTCATGAAGACAAATTCTAATATCTACTCAAGCTTCAAACCACTTTCATAAGAAGCCTCTGACTAGAAGATTTGAATTATAGGTCTTTACTGTTTAATGTGACAGAAGTTTAAAAAGCAAATCTACTTTTAAAGTAAAGAAGAGTTCTCACGTCCCATCATTAAACAACTCTCTACTGCAAGTGCCGCTTAACTACTGCACATGAAACGACCTTCATACAGCAGATACTTCAAAGGTCAATTCCTATTCTACCCCCCAACAGATACATCCTCCAACTTCATATGGAAGGTGAAATAGAAATAATATGGAGATGAAGAGAGATACACATCAGAAATAACATAAACAAATAAAGAGAGAATGCATTAAATATTTATACGGGTTCGGCCTAACCAGTTGGAATACTCTTATACATAAGAGTTTTCTCTTGATGATTTCATTAAAATCAGAATTGAACTTTTTATAGGATCAGCCCACAGACATTCAACAATAAATGGAGATTTTACAGAGGCTTTTCTCAGGAACCAATAAATAGAGCTTTTATAAAGGTCAAGCTCAAGAGTCTACAATCAGAGTTTTAACATGGATCAAGCTCAAGAACCTACAACCGAAGATTTTACATAGATCAAGCTCCAGAACCTACAAACAAGCTTTTATCAGGTTTAGCTTACAACCTTTTAAATGATGTACAAAATAATTTCATAATATAATCAAACTCTTGAATACAATAGATTAACCACATCGCTAGTTACAACACAAATCTCACAAAGGCTTTTCAATCTTTTAGCACTCCGACAATTCTTGTGAAAAAGTAATTCTAAGAACAAATAAAGTAGAAGAAAAAGAGAGAGGTTTCTATTTAGAAATCTGGTGTGAAATGACATGAGAAGAATCCTCTTTCATATAGAAAAAAATTGGCTCAAAAAAGGAAATGATTCATGAGCCAATTAGTTTATTTAATCGATTAAATCATGTGTTAATCGATTAACACACTTCAAAAGTTGGCAACCCTAATCTAGAAAAGGAAACCCTAAAAAGGCTATATGAAGTAATCAATTAACAACTTTTCTAATTGATTAAGAGGTATTTTATCTTGCTTTAATAGATTGGACCAAGTCCTTAATTGATTGAACAATGAATAAAACTTCTCTAATTGATTAGAAACATTTCTTAATCAACTTCATACACGCTTTGTTAAGTTTTCAAGATGTTTTATGAAATCAGATAGGATTTTAAAAATATTTTTGTGTGTGTGATTGTTCCAGTACTTCAAGACTTACTCTTGACCTTTTACAATTTAAACTAATCACTCTAAGACGTTAAGCACGTGAGCAAGCGAGCTTTTACATTTTCTCTCTTTCGAAACTTCAAAATCATCTACTTGATTCAACAATTTGATTGGTACTTCAATTGGATCCTTGACTTTTTTGACTGTTAAGACTTGAGATATATTTTTCTTGATCAGATGACATCATCAAGATCTTACTAGACAATTGATATTAACTCCCCCTATCACAAAGAACTATAAATTCCAAAATCCAGTTGACTTATGGAATTGTCATCTTTACAAGCTGCT
Source organism: Lathyrus oleraceus (assembly GCF_024323335.1). Lineage (NCBI taxonomy): Eukaryota > Viridiplantae > Streptophyta > Magnoliopsida > Fabales > Fabaceae > Lathyrus > Lathyrus oleraceus. Next base: position 439,431,952 of record NC_066582.1, on the reverse strand, counting down.
TGACAGTTGTCATCAGTTGTTATCATCAAAACCAACTAACGGTTATACCTGCAAGCATATAGATCCAGAGAGTAAGCGCTTAGTAAACAAAGAAGACAAAAAGAGGAATCAACATTTCCTTTTGGTATATATATAGAGAGTGGAGAACCCTGCGATTAGACAAAGGACGAGAGATCACCAAAGCACAGTCAACGACCTGTGTTTTGCCTCGATCCTACTGCAACACTCAAGTATTTTGATGATAGATCCTTTATCCTAGAAACTTAAGGCAACGTGGGGAGCTTACAATGTGAAACGCTTTCGTTACAAGACAGTAATTTAATGTGCATGTTTCCAACGTCACTCACTCTCGCTCAACGCGTCTACGACTTCGTCTCTTAGGTGAGACCTTTCCCGAACACATGAAGGTCCCAAAGAAGAACAAACTTGAGGTTGATCCCATGCATATGTCACAATCATAACTCCATATCGAGCAACAAGGACTTGGGGAGGCAAATGTTTTGGTCCAGACACAAGATCGGCCCAACATCATAGGCCCAACCCAAAACACCTTTAGGGAAGATCAATGAACATCGCTAGAAATTCACACACCGTATTTAAGTCACTCGCTCACCATTAGTCGTTGGATTTAATCCAATAGTTTCCCACACTCCACAGTGCTCCAACCAGGAGCGATTTTAATCGTCCACCTATATAAACTCGTCTATGAGCTGGAATAGATATATTTTTATTTACTTTTGTCTCGAGGACTTAGACGTTGGAGTGTTATCCTTATAGAGGCACTCTTGCTCCAGTGCATTGGAGATCAACATCGTTATATTAGAGACCTTTGCATCGACCCGTTATCCATCTTCTTTTCTACTTTAGAATATTACTAATTGTAAAAGTATATCTCATTTTCATTTTGTTTCTTATTTCAATTTTTTAATTTAGTTTCTTATTTCAATTTTTTAATTTGGTTTCTTATTTCAAATTTTTAATAGGAAAGTAACACTTCATTGGATTCATATTTTCACCCTAAAGAAAAAGATACATTTCATTGGAAGTTGTCTAAACTCAAAAAATATCTATATGTGCATATGTAAAGAAAGGGTTTTTTTCTCTATTTAATGCCTTTAAAAATCATAACTATTTAGTATTGGAAACTAATATAATTGCCATTTACAACTTACAACTAGGTACTAATTTTCATTAGTTAGAGGTGATTTTAGTATTCAATATTTTCTTAGATCTATATGTGCTTTTAAAATCAATACAATTGTCTCCTCAATAGATACTATGCACATCCAACCAAAAAACAATAAGAACAAAAACACACTTTTCATGTGCTCCAAATATAAATCTTCATACAACAAAACAAACACTTGATCAATTCTATAAAGAGTCTAAAACTAACACTATTTAGTTCTCTTTCACAATAAAAATTAAATCAAAATTAAATCAAAATTTTCAAAAATAAAAGTCCATGACCCGACCCGACTCGCACAATCATGATTTTTTATATTTTCTGAAGTGCAACTCTTTCACAAATGAGATTTTCTGTCAAACATGACTGCGGTTTCCACAAGTAAGAAAATCACAACCACAATTTAAAACCGTAATCTAAATAAACATATTTAAATATCAACAAAGACTCTATATATCTTATGTTATATATACCATTTTCACATCTTAGATAAATGAAAGAAAGCATAAACTATCATATAGTATAATCAAATTCACAGTTTGTACTTAATCCCTGCAAAATCTCTAACAGTATAACCAACTTTTTCAAATCTCCCTCTCTGATTATTCTCTCTAAACTTCAAATACTCAGAACACACAAAAGGCTCATACACTCTCTCATTCCCATCTCCAACAACTTCCTGAGGTGCCAAAACCACTTTCTCATTCTCAAAACACCAAAAAAAAGCCAAAGAGAATCTCTCCACAGGCTTCTTCAAAACCACTCTATGTTCAGAAGATCTTAACTTATCATTACTCCAAGCTTGCATCATGTCACCTATGTTCACCACCAAGGACCCTTCAGAAGGACTTATATCAATCCATTTTCCTTCTTGTGTTTTCACTTGTAGCCCGCCGATTTCGTCTTGGTATAGGATTGTTATGCAGCTCATGTCTGTGTGCATTCCTAGTCCTTCTACTTGGTTTTCTGAATCCATTCTTTCTGGTGATGCGTAGTTGTTTATTCTTAAGTAGCCTTGACAGTTTTTGAATTCAGAATCATAAAATAGCTTCTCAAAGCTTTCTCCTAAAGTCATTAATACTAGCTTCAAGATTCTTTCTGATAAGTCTGTCATCTTGCTACAATAGTCCTCTAGTGTCTCACTGTTGATGAAAATATCAAATAGAGAAATAAATTATGCATTTGTTAAGCTAAAAGCTTAAAAAAAACTAGCGTCTGTTTGGATAAACCGCTTAATTAATCACTTAAAGCATAAGGACTTATCGTATAATAATTTTAGAAAATAAATAAATTAAACACAATCACAAATATATGTGGCGTCCGAAACAAACACGAGCACGGACACGCCATTTTTCAGATGTGTGTCGGGCATCTCATAAGTTCTTCAATTCAAATAAGTCACATATGAAATAGAAGAAAAAAATGGATTGAAAATTTGAAAGTGCTAATGTAAAGATATAACATAGTTTCTTTTAACATTACCTGAATTTAGAATTCTGCTTTTCAAACAAAACATCTTGAGAACTCTTGGCAGAAACATAAAAGTCAGGTCCATCAACTCTAAGGCTCTCAAAGAAAGGAGAAGCAATGAAGTGAGGTGTATAAGATTTCAAAGAAGAGAAAGGACCAAGTTTAAGCTTAGTATCAGAAGGAAGATTAAAGATAAACTTAGACAAAGAATGAAGCTGGCTACAAAGATCTTTGGAAACTTCATGATTGATTATATGAAAAAATCCCCAATCTCTGCATGCTTTAGAGAGAGTTGTTAAAGAAGAAGATTGAAATGGTTCAGAAATATCTATAATAGGAAGATCAACAACATAAGGATATGAATTTGCCATTTGGAAAAGGTGATATTGGTATTTTGTTACCAAAGTTTTGTGGTGTATTTAATGTATAAAAGTTTGGTCAAAAGCTTATAGTTGAAGAATGATGAATATAATAAGTAACGGTTTAGAAGTGCCAACAAAGATATATAGCATAATGAAGCTAAAATAAAACTAACTTGTTAGGTGCTTTTGCATAGAGTCAATAGGTTTTATAAAAGGGATTATGATTGTGGAAATTAATGATTGGACTAAAGTTAATGATGGTGGGATAAGTGGAGTCTATGACCATGATTTATTTTAAAAAAGGATTTGTATAGAAAATAATCAACAAGGGTAGAATTAATATAGAAATTATGTTGCTTAGAGTGTATACACTACTTTTCATGTGGAACATCTGTTTGGTTTATTAATTATAGGTGGTTGGTAATTTAGTCAATGAAATTGACATTCTGAGTTACATTAGATTTTTTTATCGGGTATTTGGATATTTAAAATATTTTGATATTTGAAATTGTCTGAGATATTAGAGAGGAGATTGACAAAATAAAAAAAAGAAAAAGGGAAAATACCTAAATTTATAGAAGAGATCATATGAATAATCATTAATTTTTATTTTTATTTTTTATAATAATAAAATTATATTTTGAGTCGTTACATATTTCATAAACAATAGTGTAATAGAAAAAAACCGGATCATGTTGGATTTTGCTATTTGTGGAAGACGCACGATCACGTCAGCCGACACATCTATCATCGTTGGATCTAATTGAAAGATAATATAGATAAAGTGTCGGATCACACACAAACAATTTTAATCGCCTATATTATATAAAAATCAGCTCGCGTCATTTTAGATATTCAATTGATTCTCATTCTCAAACTACTTTTTTACTAATATGTTGAAGTGTTAACCTTACGAATACCTCACCTCCTAATTGCACCGAAAGTCTGATTCACCATACTGAAAATCTAATCCAACATGTTTGAGCTTTATTCCATACCTCCTAATTGCATTGAAAGTCTGATTCACCACACTGAAAATCTAATCCAACATGTTTGAGCTTTATTCCCATCCCTTCATCTCTGATTACCTGAGCGCAACAGATATGTTTGCCCTTTAACCTCGACAAGAAAAGACAATTATTTCGGGATGACCAAAATAATCTCATATTACTTCATAGTTAAGACTAAGGATAATTTATATACAATCATCATATACCTCAAATCCAATAAGACTTATTTTTTAAAAAATAAAATCGTGAGGATTCTCACAATGCCTTATAGCCGCACTGATACGGATTTAAGGTCGACCAAGACAAAATTACTAAAGGATTTGATATAAAAAGACTGAATTTTCTCCTTAATAACTCTTAAATATTCAATTTGTTTAGAATGTGTTTCTCAAATCTAGAATGCTCTCAAACCTTTAAGAACTCATATTTTCCCACTTCTCAAAGTTGTTAAAACTGATTTTCCAATTTATGCTTTTTAAAGAAGACATGAAAAATTGCATGAATCATGATTTTAATGTTGATTCGAGTCCAACAAATCCAACCTCATACAAAATTCATTAGATACAAGCCCAACAATATAGAGCTGTGTCCCAAAGTGATCAAATAGTACAAGAGTGGTTAATTCATCAATAATAAGATGTTTTGTATAGTTTCATTTTCTTTTTACATGAGTGATTAATTCATCAACAATAAGATGGTTTAAATAGTTTCATTTTCTTTTGACATGTTGCTTGTTTTTAATATATGCAAGACAGGCTGGTAATAAGCTGCCAAGCATCCCAACCACGATGACTTTGTATATTTATATTCCGCTATGCATGGATCACACTTTCTTCTTTTAAAAGTTTTCAACAACTATTTCGTCAAAAGCATCTTAATTTCAGATACTATAAACCATATTCGCACTTTTATCATCTCTTCATTTCTCAAATTCAAATGTGAAGACATTACTCCATTCACAACAACAACATTCTCACGCCATAAAACTCGGTATCCGACCTTACGACAACAACATTCTCATTCCTTAAAATTTAATATCCAACCTTACGACCTAAATTTTAGTATCCGGCCTTACGACCTACTAATCCAAGAAGATATCCGACCTTAAGACAAATACAACATTCACATATCTTAAAATTTAGTATCCGAACTTACAACCGACTAATCTAAGAAGATCAATCTCACTGTTCATTTCCAGGAGCCTATTTAAAGCCAAAACTCGGTATAGGTTATCCGACCTTACAACCTACTAATCCAAGAAGATATCCGACCTTAAGACAAATACAACATTCTCATATCTTAAAATTTAGCATCCGAACTTACAACCGACTAATCTTAAAATTTAGTATCCGAACTTAACAACCGACTAATCTAAGAAGATCAATCTCACTGTTCATTTCCAGGAGCCTATTTAAAGCCAAAACTCGATATAAGTTATCCGACCTTACAACCTACTAATCCAAGAAGATATCTGATCTTAAGACAAATACAACATTCTCATACCTTAAAATTTAGTATCCGACCTTACAACCTGCTAATCTAAGAAGATCAATCTCACTGTTCATTTCCAGGAGCCTAGTCAAAACTCAGTATAGATTGCCGAACCCTAGAAATTGTTAACACCTAACGGAATTCAAAACGGTAATCTCGAGAGAAACACACTCTCTAAACTCAAACTTTCTCTTGCAGGCCAATCTCTAAGGATTATTTTAATACAAGATTAAAAAAATGTGTTAGTGGATTAAAACATTTTAACTACTGGCTGCTAAAACAAGTAAACAATGAGACAAAATGATGTGTAGGACTGACCTAAGAATAAATATGGATTTGTAGGTCATTCAAAAAAGACACAAAATCTAAGCACTAGATTTTTGCAGTGGGAATATCATGATTGCATAGCATCTCATTTGGATCCAAAAAAGTGCTTTGAAGATTTGATCTTGCTATTACTGACTCATTACCTCTTGATTAATCACTTTTGCACCTGCTTAACCAAAGTCAATTTGGGACAAAGTGACAAACCCATTTAAGATTCTCTCAAGTGCCAGATCTTTATCAAGTTAAAAGAATATCAAAAAAACTGATTCTTATATATCAAAAATACTATTCATATTTCTCTTTCTACAAATACTTCCTTAGAAGATTAACCCAAATAGGCTTTTTATGTTATAATATTCACATGGAGGCCAAACTAAAATGAACATCCCAACAAAACATGTACTAAACTAAAATAAGTGCTTAATGTGTAAATCAATGAATTTTCATTCTTGGAACCAAAATAGAAGCAAAGAAGGCTCTAACAAGCTTAATATAGAGAAATATTTTAAGGAGTTGTCTTCTTGAACACCATATGACCTGTGTCGTCCACGTCAAACATGCGCCCGACAAATTCATTCCATCCTTCCGATTGTTTCTTGTCAGACAAGGAGGAACTTTTGCCACTAGATCTTCCGGAATCTTCCTTGATGTCAATTTCATGAAATGTTCCATACGAGGAAGGTGAGTATGCTTGAGGAATATCCAAAGCAACTGCCCTCTGAAGGGCCGCGCGGTACTCTTGACTGTGTTCGCGAGCTAGAGATTTTTGCCTCACCATCTTCTGCTCTGCCGGAATATCCATATGCCGATCTTTCTCTAGCATCAACTGAGAAATATAATTGTTTAGAAATACCACATAATAATAAGAATAATAACCAAAGCCTTGAGGTATAAATAGCTTACATCGAGCGCCTGTCGGGATTCCCTCTCGATCCAAAGGATGGCATGGTCAGAAGTTGCATTGCAAGAAAGAACTATATGATCAAACCTCCCATCAACAGGTACCGCTGTCCTAACAACCGGTGGAAATCTTCCAAACCTGCAACCAGGAGACTATACTCCAAATTATTGCTGCATAAAGATAATATTCAATGCATCGATTTCAATAACTTGATAAATTTAAGCCCATAAGCATGTTAAAAACATATAATAGCCTTTTATGTTAGAATTCGTAATTTTGGCTTAGATATGAGAAGATCGTCTTTTTTTAGTTCAGTAAATGTCATTCGGTACAAAATAAATAGATTGCTCAGTGAAACTTCGTTACGATAGCATCAAATACTGTACCTGAAGGGCTTTCGCTCCACGATGTGATAGAGACGACCAGGTGCGTACAGACGCCTTGGGTCTCTAAGCTTCTTCTCCTCCAGTGTGCAAGTATCCTTTAAGCACAAGAGACACAATAAACAAGGCCAACTGCCAAGAAAGTAAAACAACCATTGTAACTCATAAAGTTGGACTGTACTAATCCAATGCATAAGCATGAAAGGATAACAGTGTTCAGAGCTCGTGGCAAAAGCTGAAATGCAATAATTCAATGCATATGCATGAAAATTTGAAAAAACTTATTTCCTGTTGTTAGTATACAAATTATACCATTTCATTCAACAAATCCCAAAATCTATGAATAAATCAGGTTTACGGCATTCGCTGAGAAAAAAAAATACCATATTAACTGGTTGGAACCAGACGCAAATTCAGGAAAAATGGAACTTGGTTTTTCGCAAGAAAAATGTTCAGCTGATATGACAGGTAGGTAAATAAATACATAAGAATGTTGAAAAAGCAAGTAGTAGTAGTCTATGTTATCAAACTCAGGCGTTCCGGCCGTTATCTCAGCACGGAACAGCACAACCAAGAAAACAGTGTCAGGCCGTACCGTTTCGGGCACAGCACAGATGGGTGACTCGGCTGGAATGACCGCGATAATGGGATTGAATTCGGAACAATGCCGCTCTGATATTACCCTTGAAAATTTAAGGATAGCAAAGTTATTTTATTGAATTTTATTTGCATCTGCAAGTTCGTTATGCTCAAGACTTATGGCTTTTATTTCTAAATATGAATACATCATGAATTTAGATTAATTTATTTTAGTTTTTAACAATTTTGTGTTCATTAGTATTAACTGTATTAGAATCTGCATCATTAAATATCGGTCGTTCCGCTCCCTGGTCCTGTTCCGCTTCATTTTTAGGGATGGCAGCGCCGCTATTCGAGATTGATAACATAGGTAGTAGTTACTTAAAGAGGATTGGATGTGTTAAAGACAAACTTCGAAATGCCCAACGGTGTTAAATTTAAGCCTTAAAATGATTTTGTCTCTACCATCACTCCCCTCCCGTGAATCCCTTTTGGATTTAAAGCATGAACAAAGCATAGGCCCGTTATATATTTCGCTTAAATTTAGTTTAAGCATGTGTACTGGGGTATCGACAGCATGTCCAACAGCAAGTTTTCCAACAATTTATCTTAAGTTTAGGCCTAGGAATGGTTATTATACATCTTACAAAAAATAATACCTCTACCTTAACCTAAGAAAAAGTTCTTCCATGATCAAACTTCAACATCATGGGAACCCCCGAAGGTGTGGGATAGATCAGGAGTTCAAGAACAGTATTATCAACGACTGATTATGGTGGCTGCTAAAAATACGCCTTATAATATGGTGTTGTGGACTATGGCATCTGGCACAGAATCCACCATGCCATGGATTCTCCACGGTAACAACCGACAATTTAGCGGCATTTGATTTGAATACATAGTTTTTTAACTCTAAAAAAAATTATTCCATCACAATGCATCCACACTTCAATCTCTACACAATGCTGGCTCTCTACTAGAATGGCTTAGAAAAATTAATTGTCAATGTCTCAGCATTAACTCATACAATAAAACTGTTTCGAAGTAGTGATAGTTATTTTACCATAAAAGTGACCTGTAGACGCTTTCCAGAGCAGTGGTTGTCCGAGGTAAAAAATCATCCTGCTCAGAAAGAGTAAGCAAGCATAGAATATTACTACACACAACTAATAAATAGATACAAAATCAGCAAAGATCACTCTCTTTTAAGGTTAGGTTCTACGTATGATCGCTTTCTATAAGGAAACCATCTGACCTGTAGTACAATAGAATTGATCACATCCGCGTATCGGACAGCCAAATTGAGAGACATGCATCGAGCAGGAGCAATCGCGTAACATTTCATCTTGTTTCTCTGTAACCCCAATTTGTCGCGATCATGAAGCGCTAGCATCGTCAATAACGCCACCACCCCTGCCCCGAGCGAATGTCCAACAAATGTCAGCATATAAGTTGGATATTCTGCTATTAGCTTCCTCAGAACCTCCCATTCCGCATCAAAAACCCATTCCGCTGCCTTCAATAACCCATTATGAACATATCCGCCATGAAATTCCGTCTGTCCTAGTTTATTATCAAGCAAAACCGCGTAATCACTTTCTTTCCCTAAATTGAGTCCACTAACAGCAAGTATAATCTCCGAACGATCATGATCAAGGTATATCATATACGGAGTAACACAGCCTTGGTTATCCCCGTAATCCTTCCGCAAGATTATCCAATCAGCATTAATACCATAACCACCTTCCGGAGCCCATTGAGGGTTACGAATATCATCTTCGTAAACAGCTAAGATCATGCGACAAAATCGCGGTATAGGCTCAAACTCCTCTGCAGTAGCCAAACCCCAATTCTCACTCTCGTAGCCTGCAGTGTAGAGACATTTTTTCCAAACCCAACGCGCACAACCCAAACAGTAAACACACTCGAGTATAGGAAGCCCACAGATAACTGACATCAATGCCTATACTTCAATTCAAGCATAGTTCACACACAACCTATGCTACTAGGGTTGTCTGAGAATGGGGTAAAGAATGGTTAATTGGGGAAGGGTGAGAAGAAAGGGAGAATAGAGAGATAGAGGGTTTGGTAGTGGTGGAAAGGGATGAATCTGTAGAGGAAGAAGAAAGGGAGAAAGAGGGTTGAGAGAGAGAGAGTTAGGGGAGACTGTGATACCGGTCAGTCAAAGCCATTGTCTCACGGTTCATTGGGTTGGTTTGTCGAATGTACTAATTGGAATCATTAATATTCCTCACTTTTTTTTAATTTCATTTATATAGAGAGATTATTTAAAGATAAAATAGGATTTAAAATAATTTTATATTTATACTATCAACTCATCATAAATTTATATTTTGTTTTTACCATCGATATCGGATTCACTCAATTCGAGGTTAATTTGATTCTTCTTATTAAATTCAAAGTCAATCATGGTTAGAAATTAGTAAATTTTAAAATTATTTTAATGATATTATAATATATTAAATTTTTATTAGATGTTTTTATCTTTGAATGCATATAGATTAATCTCTAATTAAAAATAAATATAATATACTCAAGAGCACTTGAATTACATGTATTTTTTCAATTTAATAAAAAATCTTTGATTTCAATCTCATTCTAAACACGCATTAGTGTTAAATTTAATCAATTTTTTTTATATGAATATGCAGTAAAAAGTTACCGGGTTATCGGAAGTGTTATGTTATTAAATTTAACATTTTTGATTCATTTCAATATATATATATATATATATATATATATATATATATATATATATATATATATATATATATATATATATATATATCAATGTTTTAAAAATCGGACCGAACCGTCCGGTTCAACTGGTTGGATCGGGAACCGGAGATGAAGCCGGTTGGGTCAACCTTTCAAAATTGCTAGTGGATTAAAATCGGAAAAATCAGGTAGAACCGGAAAAAACCGTCCAATTCAAAAAAATGCATAAAATTGACAATTTTTAATTTTCTTTTTTTAAAATTTTAATATGTTAATATCAAAACTTAACCTACATTTTCAATCACAAAAAAAATGCATTTTTTATAACGATACGAACTTCTAAATTTTGTCATTCCATTATAGTTTTTCTTTCGACCATACCCCCATCATCATTACGCTATCCCTTTCAAACATAATCATAAAATCCAACTCAATATTGATTGTCGTTCAAGTCAATGTTGTCAATTAAGATTTATTTGTCGTAAATCAAATCATATTTTTTCTAATGAAGTATATTATATTATTTATTTTTGATATTTTATCTTATTTAATTTAGGTATTCTTATTTGAACTTTATTTTAGTTATTATATTCTATTATTATAAGTTTGGTTTGAATTAGTTTAACTTAATTTATTGTAATTCTTTAATTTGGTCAAATTATTCTTAAATGAATGTTGAAATGAAGTGTAGAACTATATTATGTTATGTTGTGTTATTATATGTATTATCGATATTATTATATTAAACTTATAATGAACTTTTGAAATAATTATTTTATTAAGTTGTAAATATATGATTATGTGTGACATATTTATAAAATTTAATTATATGTTATTAATTTATTTAATAGACAGTTCGACCGTAACTTTAACCGGTTGAATCAATTGAATTTTAAACCGTAAATTTCACCGATTCAATCTTCAATTCAGTTTCTAATATATATATATATATATATATATATATATATATATATATATATATATATATATATATATATATATATATATATATATATATATATATATATATATATATATATATATATATATATATATATATATATATATATATTTTACGCGGAATATTATCTCACTTTGAATTTTGAGTAAAATTGACCAATCAAATATGTGAAGTAGCTTTTTTTTTCTTTAATTAAGTCAAAATTCTAATAGTTGAATTGAAAAATTAAAAATTAAAAAAATATTGTGGAAGACTACCGCTAATGCAGAGAGACATGAACGATGAATGGAGTAAAAGCTTGCACGGTTGGTGTTTGAGCTTAAAACTCTAAGTTCATGAACTTGAAAAATCACAAGTTTGGAGGTTGAAGATGAAGTGTTTTGCGCGCTTCAGAGGGTAATTTGAATCCCCCATTCAATCAGTGTGTGCCACCTCACTAGCCGTTGCCATTTGAAGTTTATTTTTCTATTTTTTTTTATTTAATTTCTTTTTTCTTTCAAAATTCATTTTAAATAGCTCTATTATTATTTTTTATTCCAATATTTTTCCATAATTTCATAAAAATATTTTCTACCACGTGTAATTTTTGCAAAACTTTTAAAAGTCATTTTGCATTTAATTCATATTTTCTTTTATTTTCCATTTAATTTTCATTTAACATTTTATTTTTAATCATTTTGAAACATTTTTCACCCCAACTTATGAGATCTCAATACTTAGAGTATTTGTGACTTTCTAAAAAAATTTGAGACATTTATTTGATGTTTTGATACCTCTTTAGAATTTTCCCTTTTATTTTATTTTCTTATCATTTATAAATAATTAATTATCAATTTTTTATTCAGTTTTATTATTCACTTGATGTTTTGACTTAAGTTGGTTGCTTGGTTGATAAAGCCTTCCATATTTCAAATCATTTATAGATGGACTTGAGGTAGATCCAACCTTCTTTAATTCAAACATGTTGATAGATGATCATGAATCATCTTCAACACTTTGTATGAATGATAGGTTATCCCTTGATGCGTCATATTTTGAGTCCTTTAATTTGTGGATAGATTGACCCTTATGTGATTGCCTTAGCTCTCCTCTTCATTCTTTCTATCTTCATCTCTTCTCTTCTTTTGCTTTGATAATTGTGTTACATGCTGTAGGAGATTAACTTTGTGCTAATTCTCTAACATGTCTGACACATAGATTCTTATTGATTGGCCTCAGATAGGTATGTCTTCTACATAAGCCTACTTACAATTGCTTAACATAGCATTAGATTATCCCGACATAATTGATTGTTCACTAACTTCTAACATTAATCATAGACTTTACTTTATTGTCATTTAATTCTTGTCATTTAATTCAAGTCATTTACTTTTATGCCTTTAATTAATGCACTTTACTTTTATGTCTCATTACTCATCATCTCACTTCATACTTTATTCATCTTGTCTTTTTCATATGTTGCTTCTTATCTTGTTTGATTGATCTGTTTGTTAAACTCAATGAATCAAAACATGATAAAGTGACTTGACTTGATCTTTAAGACCTATGATTGACTTCAAGTGTTGATGACCTCTTGGGACTTTGGACCTCGTACTTAGGACTTAGACCCTTTGCATGACTTGGAGTGACCTCAGACCCATGAATCTTGTGGACACTTTGACTTGGCTTTGCTCATGTTGAACTTTTGAGCTTGTGTTTTGTTCATTTGCTTTATGCCTACGCCTATTGCATTCATCTATTTAGGTTAGTACACATTGTCACACACATGGATTTCTCTTGGGCTACCTAATAATGAGACCTAGGCTCAGTACACTTCATACCCATATGGCTTTCTCTTGGGCTACTTAACAATGAGACCTTAGGCTAGTTTTGGTATGATCATGCGTCTTTATTTGTTTATCAATCGCATTCCCTTGATTTGGATTAATCAAATTCCATTTTGATTAACTTGATCCTTTCATCTGCTATGCTTCCCCTTAGTATTTGTCAAGTGAACATAAGTCCCTTGGTCACTTGATGGGACTTGTCTCTGTTACTTTAGAGCTTTAACCTCTCAATAAGTAAAAATATCCCAGTGGAGTACAAATTTCCTCAGTAAGTCTCAGTCATCTGACTCATCCTCACAAGCATATTTGGGACCTTGCTTCAACAACTTGTCAGACATTGACAAGGATTGCATGTCAGGATCCTTAAGCAATAGAGAATGATGAGAGGGAACCTTTACTACCCTTATCTAGAGTACCTTTGTGCATGGGGTGTAGACCTTAGTTGCTCAGAGTATTCATCTATATTCATAGATTTTAGTGCAATTCCAGTCAATTCATTGTCAAGCCTGCAACCAACCCTGTGGCTCCTCTTTCATTCTCCTATGGTTAAAACACCATGGAATTTTCCTTTTGGAACAAACCTTCATAGGTTAAACCCCTTCCCTTTTTGTTTTAAACACCACAATTTTGGGTTGATATCGTCATGGTTATACACCTTTTCTTGGTTTTGACACCACTTTCCTTTTGCTTTTAGTTTAAACACCACAATTTTGGATTGACACTGTCATGGTTATATACCTCCTTTGGGGCACACCTATATGGTTAACCCTCATCTCTTGGTTTAAACATTCTTCTTTTAACATGTGAGTTCCCGTGCTTTGGTAAGACCCTTGCCATGTCAGTCTCTATGCTTTGACAAGCTTTCCTGTTTTCCTTTCTTACCGTGTAAGTCCATGTGCTTTGGTAATACCCCTGTCATGTGAGTCTTTGGCTTTGACAAGTTCCTATCTTATTTCCCTTGCCTTGTTAGTCCCCCATCTTTCAATCATTTCTGGTTTAAACACCACCCTTAATAATCTCTTTCTTAGTCTTTGTCCTTCGAACTACGGAGCACTGACTTTCGCATTGCACTATAAGAATACGTAGGCATGAGGGCCCCAATCCTCCTCAATCACTCTTTTCTAACCCATTTTCTGTTTTGCAGGTACATGAAGATAACAACACTCATCCAAGCAAGAGCATTCAGAACGGTTCTCATGGATTACCATGGATGTGGGGGGTGCTAATACCTTCCTCTTGCATAACTGACTTCCTTACCCGTTTCTCTGTTTCCCCCTTGGGTTTTATCGATATTTTCCCTTCCCTCTTTTGGGATAAATAAAGTTCGGTGGCGACTTTGTTGTATCTTCGAGCATTCGATGTGTTCGAGTATATTTCGGCTAGCTTCAGTAAAGTAATTTCTTTTTTTAAAAATTAAATTGTTACATTGTTTACCCAGAATATTACATTGTTTACCAAGAATATTAAATTGTTTACACATAATATTACATTGTTTAAAATAAAAATCAAATTCCCTAGAGAATAAGGTAAAAATCAAATTTCTTGAAGATCTAGATTTTAGATATTCAAATTATTGAATCTTAGGGAAGATCAAATGTTGGGTGCAAGGTTATTCTCTTTGGATCTTCCATGCATTTGATTCTGAAGCAAAGAAAAATAAGGGTTAGATAAATAAAATCCATATTCAAATATATGATTTTATGCTTAAATAAATATTTAAGAAAACAAACCTTAAACCCAAGTAATTTTATGCTCTTGCAATCCATCTTAGAGAACTTTTCCAAACGTCTTTATGTTTCAAGCGCTTCATGTTCCATATAGGTTAGATTTTCAATATTCAGCAAGCTTTTATAACGGAAGTCCCTTAGGTTTCACGCGGATCACTAATGGAAGATTCATGAGTGTTGATAAACATTAAATGGACGACAAAGATTTGTTTAAGGGCGTTGAATATATTAAAAAAATGCTTAACTATCCCATCGACCAAGAAGAAAATCGAGGTGAATAAGTTGTTTTTTAAATACATTGTCTACACAAAATATTAAAAATATATTGTAAAATTTGTTTCCCAATTATAAATTTTATGTTACATGTCCAGGTCCCATGCAAGATGCTAGAGATCTGTTTCTCAATGAGAATTTTTATTTTCTACATTTGCAATCCATCTCAGAGATCTGTAGTAGTAACTCATGATAGAAATGGACGGTGATGAATATTTCCTCTCTTTGGGGCGGCTACATATAATTTAGTATTATGGTAAAATCTGCTTAAAGAGTGCTTTATAGTAAAATATGATTACTAACCACCTCAGTTTTACTATAAAACTGAGGTGTTATATTAACTATCACCTCAGTTTTAAATAAAACTGAGGTGACTATTTTTTTAAAATACATTGTTTACACAAAATATTAATAAACATTGTTTACAACAAATCTTCGGTGATATCCAGATTTTGTTGCATACCCATTAAAACAAATATTTTTGAAACAAGAATGATTTTCTCCACTTACAATCTATCAATTGAGTATTCTTCAAAGGTTGAGCTCCCTTCTTTATTGGTTAAGCTTCATTCATTTTTTAACTTGAAGCAAGAATGATTTTCTGCACTTGCAATCTATCAATTAAGATTTTTTCAAAGGTTTAGCTCCCTTCATTGTTGGTCAAGCTCCATTCTTTGATTAACTTGAAGCAAGAATGATTTTATACACTTGCAATCTATCAACTGAGTACCCTTCTTTAACTGAGGGTTATTACAAAAAATACAACAACGACAACATTAACACCATTATCTGAGATAGATTGCAAGGGAAAAAAAATGTTTTGTTTAAGATAGAAGAACATTGAAGATTTTTTTGTCTTGCAATCCATCCCAAAGAATGATGCTTGGGGCGGCTTCATATTATTAATGATTAAGGTAAATTCGGTTTAACGAGTACTTTTATAGTAAAATATTATTATTTTATGCCTCGATTAAATAGAAAACCAAAGGGTTGGAACATTTTGCTTACATTTATAAACAAGTAGAATCATAAATTGCGATAGTTGGGAATCAAAACTTATACTGATTTGTTTTTTCACCTCGGTTTTTCATAAAAACCGAGGGACTTTATGTTTTTTTTAAATAATAAAAAAATAACGCGCCTTGGCTTTATAGGTCAGTTTTCTATAGTTCGAGGTGAAAGCTTCGTTATGAAAAGTGTTATTTGTTGTAGTGTATATTGTCTACAAAATTTAAAATTTTATCAATGGGGGATATTGATCTCATCAAAGGTAACTATGTTTCTTGTCCACCATGTACCGTTAAAGAATAGTCATAATATTCTTTATGGTATATTTATCCTTAGAATTGATATTCTCCCACAACTAGTAAACAATGTGGCCTTTTTGCTCATTGTTGAGGTTTAATTTCAGACTAGATCCAAACCAAATTCTCTTAGTCCATTCACATCTCATGAATGTGTGGCCAATGTTTTTATCGTGCACCAAGAGTCAAGGAAAAAATATAGGACAAGTAATTCCTCTTTTACTCAGCTCTTCTCTTAGACCAAGGTTTTTTCTTTTCATGATTTGACCAAAAAGAACATCAACATATATATTGAACGAATAGGGGAAAATGATCCCCTTGTCTGATGACCCAGAGGTTTTAAACCAATCATAATTGTTGCCATTAATAAGAATAGAAAAGAGACATAAACAACAAAATTCATGGTATAGTTGATTATTATATTGGGTAAACCCATAACTTTAAGCATATTCTCAATGAAGGGTCATCCAATCCTATCATACTCTTTAGTCATATCAAGCTTTAGCCCAACATAGCCATTATTAGAGCTTTTGTTCTGATTCAGAGAGTGAAATGACTCATAAGACAAAATTATGATGTCTGTTATAAGTCTCTCAGGGATGAAAGCACTCTGGAAAGGGCTTATAATAGAATTTAACAGAGGTTTAATTCTATTAGTTTTAGTTTTTGTTACATTTAAGAGTAAAATTGCAAAGAGATATAGGGAAAAAATCAGAGTGTTTTCTAGGGTTTTTAAGGTTAGAGAAGCTACTATCATTATTGAGAATATCGAGAGCCATATTAGTGATTTCATTACCTATTATTTCCCAACAATGCCAGTTGATATGATTAGGGAGCCCATCAGGGTTGAGTGAGACATTACCTTTCATATAGCTTATAGAAATTTTGACCTCATTTGCAGTGAAATATCTTTGAAGGTCCTCTAGAATATATGTAGTGATTATGTGTCTAGCCACACTATGAATGTATTTATGATCTTGATAATTGTTTGATGAAAATATGTTAGTGAAATAGTTTATGAATACTTTGAAGATATGTTTTTCCTCTTTTTATTTAATGACATTTTCTCCTTGGATTTTTTTTTGTATATAGTTTCTACTTATTCTCTAATTAGATTTTTTAGGGAAGTATTTGATATTTTTGTCACCTTCATTTAGCCATGATCGATTAGCTCTTTGGCTCCACCAAATTTCCTCTATTTTAAGAGTGTTGTCTAAAATTTTCCTCATCTTTCAAGATTTATTGGATGTTCCAAACAGCTGGAATTTTGTTTCTAAGTTTAAAAAGTCTGAGATAAGCTTATTTTATTTTTCTAGGAATATCTCCAAATTTTGTTTGACCCCAATCAACTAGATTTTTTAGAGTATGAGTTAGCTTAACTGGTTGATCACTGTCGCACCTCAAAAAATGAGAACACAATGCTCGCGAAGCGTAATCGCACGCTCAAGGGATAGGCTGAACATAATCGCCACCGAACTTTATTTATTCCCAAAGAGGAAAAGATAAAATATCGATAAAACCCCTAAAAGAAAGGATAAGATATGGCCATCACAACCAATATCAGGGTTCGGGAATCGGTTACGCAAGGGAAATGTATTAGCACCCCTCACGTCCGTAGTACTCAATGAGAACCGTTTAGTTAGTTTTGTTTTGAATGTTAGCTTATGTCAGTTTGTGATCTTCTACTTATTTGGGATAGAAAAAGAGAGAAGAGAAATGTTTTTGAATTTTTATTAATTAGAAAAGACCTAAAAAGGTTTTTATTATTAGGGGGCTTGAAAGAAACTAAACCTAAATTTTTTATTAGTGGGTCTGACAAGATTTCACAATCCTGCTCATACGTATCTTCTGGTGCAATAGAGAATTCAAGGCTTACGTATTTCTGGGTAAAAAAAATTTTGTTTGTTGGTCGATTTTAGCGAAAGCTACATTGTATTAATCGACGAAGAACATTGTTTTACCCAAAACAAGTGAGGAGTGGACGTTTGCATCACATCTAATGGATTTACAAATCGACATTCGGGAAAACGTCACTTATCTTAACTTAATAATTATGGATGAAGCATTGTTTTGCATCAACTTAAGACAAAATGTGTTTCGTTTTTGAAAAGGTGTTTGATTATCGCATGACAGCGAGAAAAAGAAGTTTGATTGTTTGGATGTATTTTATATGTGAATGACGAATGCTCGATTAGAACAAGACATAAGTCTTGGGATCAATCATTCGGGGTTCCACCGGAATGCTAGATTCAAATGGTCATTTTTCATTCGAATTATTTAGGAAAATTGTTTGATGGACAACAAACGGTTGATAAGAATCAATTGTTCAAAGAGTTACATCAGAATGCTTGATCCCAACGACCCTTATTTTGTCCAATTTAAATAAAGTATTTCAGGGACGAAAGAAAATAATGAAAGATTAACCCAAAACACGAGGTCCCACCAGAATGCTAGATTTCAATGGTCCTTTTCTTTCGTATTTATTTAAAAAGATTTGAATATTGCATTTGATTTTAAAAAAATAGTTTGATCGTGTGGAATTATGATTTGATTATTGAAATGAAACTGATTGAAATTGTTTTGAAATCAATAGAAGTATTAGTGAAGTTAGTGTGAAGTTGTATTGTTAGTATGATGTTGAACATGATTATTTACATGTATGAAAAGGAATGGGCAAATATTAATTGACTAAACACATTAGAAACAACTAAACAACTAAACAAATAATCTAATTACTTCACTTAAAAATAAAATAAAAACAATTAATTAATTAAAAATTAATCAACTAAAAAATATTAATCAATTTATCTAGATGTGAATCACTTAAATAGTAAAAACAACAATCAAGAAAATAGAATTATTTACAAAACGTCAAATTAAATTATTTGTTTAACAAAAAAAGAATAACCATTTAAATATAATTCACATCTAGTTAGTGATTTATTACTAAAAGATTAAATAATGGTTTTAGTATCCTAATTCCCACTCACTCACTCTAATTAATATACAAACAAGATAAGCACACAAAAAAGTATATACTTATGACGTGATGCACCAGAGATAAAATAAAACAAAATAAACAAGTTCCCTAATTATAATAATAATAATAATAATAATAATAATAGATATTTAAAATTAATAAAAAATAAAATAAAATAAAAAATGAAGAGAGAAAAGAAAACAATAACAAGAGTGTGGGGCACCAAATTCCATTTTCTATTTGTTTGGAAAACATTTTACTCAATGAAATAGAGAGACCTTCATTTGATGTTAGGGAATTCAGACCTTTTTTTGTGGAGCGCTCCTTGTGTTGTTGTTCTATGGGTTACTCAAGTCTCTCTCTTTTGGATTGGTGTGGATGGAAATTGAGGGAGAAATATCATGATGGGGTGCGAAGTTGTCTAGATTTTCTTTCACTTGGCCATCAAAGTTACAATATATACTAGATTAGGTAGGGTTTTATATTTTTTAATAATCCAAGAATGCCCTTTGTAATTATTTTAGAGACAAAGTTATATAAACTAATTAAAATTAAAATAAAATCAAACATTAAAAAATAATTAAAATAAAATTAAAATTAAAATATTATTAATCCTATTTAATTATTTCAAATATTTTGATAAAAAAAAGACTCAAAATGAATAAAATTGGACGCAAAAATGTTCAGAAAACTAAACTGAATGCACCAAAATGATCAGCGTGAAATAAACCTCTCGAAAACATATAGGTTTTGATCAAATTTTGAAATAAAAAGTGACTGTTTGAAAGGCTCATATTGTTCAAATTTCAACTAAAAAATTAGTTGAAAAAATTAAACGAGCACGACAGGTTAAACTATGTGAACCGTAGATTAATAAAATTGACGTCTGCAGACTCGACTTAGAAATTTTTTGTCCGCTAATTTCACGTACATTTGAGAATCAGTTTGACCGATCTGTGTGTAAATTCAAAAATTTATTATGACTGGCAATTTAGACACCACGTGGTATAGAACACATGCTATGATATGTAGATATATAACAACTATGATGAATGCATTGAATCGGTGATTCAGGGTCAAAATTGGGGTGTGACAGTTGCCCCTATTTAAGTATCTTCAATTAGAGAATATGAAGCAGGATATTCTTCATATGATCATAATGAGAGATAATTAAATACTAAAAAGACCCAGATTTTGATCCTGAAATGCAAATGACATGATATGGTATGCTATGCATGGATGCAAGACATTTTTGAATTGATATTTTTTCTACATCAATTTTTTTTGGAAGCGATACAAGATCATTAATTTTAATTAAAAAAAGTGAATTACTAGAAATGCTTATAAAAGATTAAAAAAATCTAATTTCATGTCCCAATCCTAATTAAGATCAAATAGAAAAGATATAAATGTTTTGTAATGACATCCGATTAAAGATTAAAATTTTTAGTTGCTCATCCAATTTTACAATAATCATTGGTGTCAAAAAGATTATTGAAGTCGTCATTGTAAATGAACATCTAAAGTTATTAGACAGATACACCAACAAATGAAAAGGAGTCATTTATCTAAAATTTGCAACTCATAATATCAAGATAAAAGACTAGATTGCAGTTGAAGTTGACAGAAGACCGAGAGCCATGAACATGAGAACTTCCCATGTAGCTCATGTCCAACAAACACAATCAGTAACATGTGAAATTTTAGATCCTCATTTTGCTATATATTGTAAATTTCATCTACTCCAAGTAGAAGAATTCCAATTTCTCAAACAAATCAACCCCTACTCAAATACATACAATCCTTAATGAAAAAATCATCCAAAAGTTTTCTAGAAAGATAAGTAAGCGGGAGTTCAACAACAAGTACCAACACAATATCATCCCCTCAACAACAATTAAACCATTGTTGACACCTAGCTCCACCAAATCAACAACTATTTGTGCTAAAGAAAGCACACTGGGAGATAGCTATTGAACGAATGACTGCTCAAAATAGCCAATACAAATATGAAGCCATGAATGATAGAAGAAATAAAACAAAATCTATAAAAAAAAGTTAGAGGTTCAGGTGAGACATATAACTTAACAACTTTCAAACCAAGTTCAAGGAAATTTCCTAAACAACACTGTAGATGTTTTTGATTGGCTGCATTTTGTGTTAAAACACTAACTGTAATCATGCTTGAGTAGTATGTTGCAGGATTAGCTAATACAGGATTTACTGAATGTCAAACTGGATGTTATGACATTCATCCCTGACAGTTGATACTGAACTATAGATTAGTTGGTTTTTCTGTTATATCTCAATATTTAGTTCAGTCTGTTTTTCAGGAGAGTAACAGACCTGGCACATAGCCTATTGTCTGAATGTCAAACTGAATGTTATGACATTCATCCTTGACAGAAGATACTGAATTATAGGCAGGTTGGTTGTTCTGCTACAGTTCAGTATTTAGTTTAGTCTGTTTTCAAGAGAATAACAGACCTGGCACATAGCCTACTGTCTGAATGTCAAACTGAATATTTTGACATTCATCCTTGACAGAAGATACTGAATTATAGGCATGTTGGTTTTTCTGCTACAGTTCAGTATTTATTTCAGTCTTTTTTTCAGGAGAACAACAAACCTAGCATATGGCCTATGTTCTGGACGTCAAACTGAATGTTGTGACATTCAATCCTGACAGCATATGCTAAAGTGTAGGCTGGTTAGTTTTTCTGTTTCAGTATTTATCTCAGGATATTTTTCAGGAATCTAACAGCTGAGCTAAAATCCAGAAAACTGACAACTGTGCTACAATTAATAGACCTAACAAATAGCCTATTTGTTAGCACCCTAATATGTGGAAATTAGGTTAACTTGCTTAACCCTAATTTTAGGAAATACAAGTACAAGGCCCAAGTGCTGCATTATAAAAGGATGACAATCTTACTTTCATCAACTCAGGGGTTTGAAGCGTGAAGAATTTATTATACTATCATACTTCACTGCTGTATTTTTATTGTGTTTTGTATTAGGTGTTATTTGTGAGCCAAGCAATTATCACCTAGATGATTGCATTGGACTAGGGTGTTCATTGAGTTGTAATTATTGTGTCACTTTAAGCTTTTAAGCGTGAGTGCTGTGTTTCTTGATTAAAGCTGTTAAGCACAATCAAGAGTTGTTTGAAGTGTAACTTCGCCATTAACTTTAAACTAATTAAAGGTTGTAATCACTGTGGTGATTGAGGGGGAGTGAGTAGGAACTCTGGTCTTAGTTTTAGATTGAAATTGCATTGGGTAGATATTAAGTGATAGGATTAAACAGTTGGTTTAAGGCCTGAATTGATACTGCTAATAGTGGATTTCCTCCCTGGCTTGGTAGCCCCCAGACGTAGGTGTGTTTGTCACCGAACTGGATAAACAATTCTTTGTGTTATTTGCTGCTCATTACATTTAAGTTCTGCATCATTCTTATCTGCGCAGAATTGGATGTCATAACATCCAGTGTGACATCGAAAGTCTGTTAACTAGAATTTCAATTGGCATTAGAGCAAGCACCCTGCCTGTTAATTTCTGGGTGAGATCTAGGGACGTTACTTTCTAGTACCATGGACAAGGATGTAGGATTCTCAAATAGACCACCCATGCTGGATGGCTCTAACTATGATGACTGGAAACCTCGCATGATAGCCTTCTTGAGGTCTCTGGATAGCAAGGTCTGGAGAGTTGTCAACAAAGGATGGGAACATCCAACGAAGACAGGCAAAGATGGAATCATTATGCAAATTCCTGAAGAAGAGTGGGACAAGGAGCAAGAGGCATTAGCCCTTGGAAACTCTAAGGCCTTGAATACACTGTTCAATGGGATAAATAAGAACATCTTTAGACTGGTGCATCACTGTGAGCTGGCTAAAGAAGTTTGGGATACTCTCAAAATAACTCATGAAGGTACCTCCAAGGTGAGGATGTCTAAACTTCATATGCTGACCACCAAGTTTGAAAATCTGAGGATGAAAGAGGATGAGACTATTCATGACTTCCACATGAATATTCTTGAAATTGCCAACACTTCTGGTGGCTTAGGAGAGAAAATGTATGAAGAAAAACTAGAAAGAAAGATTCTTAGATCATTGCCCAAGAGATTTTCCATGAAGGTCACTGCTATAGAAGAGGCTCAAGATATCTGCAACATGAAGGTTGATGAGCTTATTGGCTCTCTCCAAACATTTGAAATGGGCATGTGTGAGAATGTTGAAAAGAAGAACAAAAGCATAGATTTCATATCAAATACTGAAGAGGATTCAGAAGAAGGAAGTATTGGAGGCAATGAAAGCATATCAGAAGCTATAGCCATGCTTGGAAGACAGTTCAACAAGTTCATAAAGAAGATTGATCAAAAAGGGAGACCAAATGTTAAGAACATTTCGTCTGACTTCAGTAAAAGATCAACATATGAAGAAAAGCTCAACCAAGGAAAGGGAATCCAGTGTCATGGATGTGAAGGTTTTGGACACATTAGAACTGAATGTCCTACGTACCTCAAGATGCAAAAGAAGGGACTATCTGTCATCTGGTCTAAAGGAGACTCTGAGAGTGAATCTGCTAAGCATGTCACTGCACTAACTAGTGTCTGTGCCTCTGATGATGACTCAAGTGGAGATGAACTTACCTTTGATGAACTTGCTGCTTCATATAAAGAGCTATGTATCAAAAGTGCAGAAGTGTGTATACAAGGAGAAAAGCAGAAGGCACTCATCAAGGAGCTGGAAGCTGAGAAGAAGAAGCATCTGACAGTCATAGATGGTCTAAATGGTGAGATAACCTTGCTGACCTCTAAGCTAGATCAAATGACAAAATCCATAAGAATGCTGAATAAAGGAACTGACACTTTGGAAGAGATTCTAAAGGTGGGTCAGAAATCAGGAACAATGTCTGGTTTAGGCTTTGTTAAGAAATCCTCAACTGAACTCAAAAGGTCAAAGGCTGAAGTTCAGAAAATCAAGCAGAAGTCACAACCAATGTCACAACATCAGGGAAACAGGAGGAGTAACCACCAGAAGAAGAAATTTCAAAGATGGAGATGTCACTACTGTGGTAGATTTGGTCACATAAAACCCTTCTGTTACAGGTTGCATGGTTATCCTAACCAGACCCCTCAAGTCAGACCTAAGCAGAAGGCATCTAAGCATAATGCCCCCATCAAGAAACAACAATGGGTTACTAGATTAGCTCACACAGCTCTAAGGGCATCTACCAGAGAAGACTGGTACTTTGATAGGGGTTGCTCAAGACATATGATTGGTATGGAGAACTTATTGGTGGATATACAACCTCATACTACCAGTTATGTGACCTTTGGTGATGGTGCTAAAGGAAAAATCAAAGGTGTTGGTAAGCTGGACAGTCCTGGAGTTCCAGACCTGAATAATGTGCTGTTAGTAAAAGGACTAACTGCTAATCTCATCAGCATAAGCCAGCTGTGTGATCAAGGTTTCTATGTTCAGTTCACTAAGGAATTATGTGTTGTGACAAATGGAGATAGTCAGGAAGTTATGAGAGGATCCAGATCCAAAGATAACTGCTATCTATGGGAACCTAAAGTCTCAAACTACTCCTCAATTTTCTCCTCAACCAAGGAAGAACAGGAGGTGAAGCTGTGGCATAGGCGTCTTGGACATCTTCATTTAAGAGGAATGAAAAAGATCATATCCAAGGAAGCAGTTAGAGGAATCCCAAAGCTTCTTATTGATGAAGGAAGAGTCTGTGGAGAAGCCAGGTTGGCAAGCAAACCAAGATGTCACATCCTAAGCTAGGACATCCTACAACATCCAAAACTCTGGAACTTCTGCACATGGACTTAATGGGACCTATGTAGGTTGAAAGTCTAGGTGGGAAGAGATATGCTTATGTGGTTGTTAATGACCATTCCAGATACACATGGATAAGCTTCATCAAAGAAAAATCATATGCATTTGATGTCTTCAAAGATCTGTGCATCAGACTCCAAAGGGAAAAGGAGAGTTCTGTTGTGCGAATTAGGAGTGACCATGGGACGGAGTTTAAAAATTCCAAGTTTGACGAGTTCTGCTCATCTGAAGGGATAAGTCATGAGTTTTCCTCACCTATTACTCCTCAGCAAAATGGGATAGTTGAAAGGAAAAACAGAACTATTCAAGAATTTGTTAGAGCTATGATTCATGCAAAGAAGCTCCCTATGCACTTTTGGGCTGAAGCTATGAATACAACATGCTATGTTCACAATAGAGTTACCTTGAGAAAAGGAACCTCTTCCACTCTGTATGAAATATGGAAAGGCAGAAAACCTGCTATGAAGTACTTTTATATATTTGGAAGCAAATGCTACATTCTTACAGATCGTGAACAGAGAAGGAAAATGGACCCCAAAAGTAATGAGGGTATATTCCTAGGATACTCTACTAACAGCAGAGCTTCCAGAGTTTTCAACTCCAGAACCAATGTCCTGATGGAATCCATAAATATGATTGTGGATGATAAAGAGGAAGGAGTCAATGCCATAGAGGATGTTGGAACATTCCTTGAGACTTCAACATACATACCAGTAAAGTCTGAAGAGGTACAAGATACTCCTTCTGAATTTGAGGTAAATGCACCCAACAAGGTGCCTTCTATCAGAATTCAGAAATACCACCCTAAGGATCTTATCATAGGAGATCCTAATAGTGGTGTGACTACCAGGTCAAGGGAGAATAGCTCAAATTCATGTTTTGTATCCAAGGTTGAACCAAAAAATGTGAAAGAAGCCCTGACTGATGAATATTGGATCAATGCCATGCAAGATGAACTGGAGCAGTTTAAAAGGAATGAAATTTGGGAGTTAGTTCCACGACCTGAAGGGACTAACATCATTGGTACCAAGTGGATCTACAAGAACAAGTCTGATGAGAAAGGAGTAATCACTAGGAATAAAGCAAGATTAGTGGCACAAGGGTATACTCAAGTTGAAGGGGTTGACTTTGATGAGATCTTTGCACCTGTTGCAAGGCTTGAGTCAATAAGATTGTTGTTAGGTGTTGCCTGCATTCTGAAGTTCAAATTGTTCCAAATGGATGTGAAGAGTGCCTTTTTAAATGACTACTTGAATGAAGAAGTCTATGTGGAACAACCTAAAGGGTTCTGTGATCCTAACCTGCCAAAACACGTGTACAAGTTGAGGAAGGCTTTGTATGGGTTGAAGCAAGCTTCTAGAGCTTGGTATGAGAGGTTGACTGAATTTCTGACCTCTAATGGGTATAGAAAAGGAGGGATAAATAAGACTTTGTTTGTGAAGGATGATGATGGCAAAATCATGACTGCCCAAATATATGTGGATGATATTGTCTTTGGTGGAATGTCAGATAAAATGGTGAAACATTTTGTTAACCAGATGCAATCTGAATTTGAAATGAGTTTGGTTGGGGAATTGACTTATTTTCTTGGGCTGCAAGTTAACCAAATGGAGGATTCTATGTTTCTCTCCCAAAGCAAATATGCCAAGAACATAGTTAAGAAGTTTGGTATGGATAATGCTAGTCACAAAAGAACTCCTGCACCTACTCATTTAAAATTAACTAAAGATGAAGGAGGTTCTAGTGTTGATCAATGCTTGTATAGAAGCATGATAGGTAGTCTACTATATCTAACTTCCAGTAGACCTGATATTGCCTATGCAGTTGGTGTGTGTGCTAGATACCAAGCAGAACCCAAAGTGAGTCACTTAAATCAAGTCAAGAGAATTCTCAAGTATATCAATGGGACTTGTGATTATGGTATGCTATACTCTCATGGCTCTGAGCCTGTCTTATCTGGGTATTGTGATGTTGATTGGGCTGGGAGTGCCGATGACAGAAAAAGCACATCAGGAGGATGTTTCTTCTTGGGAAACAATCTCATATCGTGGTTCAGCAAGAAACAAAACTGTGTATCATTGTCCACTGCAGAAGCTGAATACATAGCAGCTGGAAGCAGTTGTTCCCAACTGGTATGGATGAAACAGATGCTGACTGAGTACAATGTCTCTCAGAATGTCATGACATTATTCTGTGACAATCTCAGTGCCATCAATATCTCAAAGAATCCTATCCAACACAGCAGGACCAAACATATTGACATTAGACATCACTTCATCAGAGATCTGGTGGAAGACAAAGTGATTACCTTGGAACATGTAGCTACTGAACTACAACTTGCTGACATATTTACAAAGGCTTTGGATGCTACTCAGTTTGAAAATTTAAGGGGCAAATTGGGAATATGCTTTTCTGAGGAATTATAGCAACTAAAGATGTTAGGAATGTATTGTTTAATATTTCAAACTATTAAATAATTGAAAGTGTGCTCTGATTGGTCAACAGATCATAACTGGTTTACTTGCAACAAGATGTTAGGGGGATATCTTAACATGAGACACCCTATGTACCTACTGGTGTTCAAGAACATGTTCATGCAGAAATGTGTCAAGATGTCATACACAAAGTCATGGCATCTGATATGGTTGTACCTGCTGTGAAGCAAGAGTGTGTGTATACTTGATCAAAGCTGAGAAGCAAGATCAAGTGGATGGCGTCTTGATCAAAGCTGTAAAGCAAGATCAAGAGTGTCTGTTCTTGATTGACGCTGTGAAGTAAAATCAAGATTGTGTTTCTGAAAATTGCCTGTATTTTTGTCTGCTTTGGCAACATTTTTGACAAAAAGGGGGAGTAACACCTGTACCCCAGGACAACAGATCTGTTTGAAGTTGAAGGTCCTCTACCAGAGGTTATGCTGTTGTTTAAAGTTGTTAACTTCTATGTGTGCTTGTGTGTTGCTGCTCAACTTCTATGTGTGATGAGTGTATTAGCTAATGTAATTCTCTGCTTGGATGTGTGCTTTCCGCTGCTGTGAACTCTGTTGTGATGCCAAGTTGTTTTAGCCAAAAATTTGCCAAAGGGGGAGTTTGTAGATGTTTTTGATTGGCTGCATTTTGTGTTTAAACACTAACTGTAATCTGATGTCTTGACTGATGTCATGACATGCTTGAGTAATATGCTGCAGGATTAGCTAATATAGGATTTACTGAATGTCAAACTGGATGTTATGACATTCATCCCTGACAGCTGATACTGAACTATAGAATAGTTGGTTTTTCTGTTATAGCTCAGTATTTAGTTCAGTCTATTTTTTCAGGAGAGTAACAAACCTAGCACATAGCCTATTGTCTGAATGTCAAACTGAATGTTATGACATTCATCCTTGACAGCAGATACTGAATTATAGACAGGTTGGTTGTTCTACTACAGTTCAGTATTTAGTTTAGTCTGTTTTCAGGTGAATTAAAGACCTGACACATAGCCTACTGTCTGAATGTCAAACTGAATGTTTTGACATTCATCCTTGACAGAAGATACTGAATTATAGGCAGGTTGGTTTTTCTGCTACAGTTCAATATTTATTTCAGTCTTTTTTTCAGGAGAATAACAGACCTAGCATATGGCCTATGTTCTGGACGTCAAACTGAATGTTGTGACATTCATTCCTGACAGCATATGCTAAAGTGTAGGCTAGTTAGTTTTTCTGTTTCAGTATTTATCTCAGGCTATTTTTCAGGAATCTAACAGCTGAGCTAAAATCCAGGAAACTGACAACTGTGCTACAATTAATAGACCTAACAAATAGCCTATTTGTTAGTACCCTAATATGTGGAAATTATGTTAACTTGCTTAACCTTAATTTTAGGAAATACAAGTACAAGGCCCAAGTGTTGCATTATAAAAGGATGGCAATCATACTTTCAGTAACTCAGGGGTTTGAAGCGTGAAGAATTTATTATACTATCATACTTCACTGTTGTATTTTAATTGTGTTTTGTATTAGGTGTTATTTGTGAGCCAAGCAATTATCACCTAGATGATTGCATTGGACTAGGGTGTTCATTAAGTTGTAATTGTTGTGTCACTCTAAGCTTTTAAGCGTGAGTGCTGTGTTTCTTGATTAAAGTTGTTAAGCACAATCAAGAGTTGTTTGAATTGTAACTTTGCCATTAACTTTAAACTAGTTAAAGGTTGTAATCACTGTGGTGATTGAGGGGGAGTGTGTAGGAACTCTGGTCTTAGTTTTAGATTGAAATTGCATTGGGTAGGTATTAAGTGATAGGATTAAACAATTGGTTTAAGGCTTGAATTGATACTACTAATAGTGGATTTCCTCCCTGGCTTGGTAGCCCCCAGACGTAGGTGTGTTTGTACCGAACTGGGTAAACAATTCTTTGTGTTATTTACTGCTCATTACATTTAAGTTCTACATCATTCTTGTCTGCGCAAAATTGGATGTCATAACATCCAGTGTGACATCGAAAGTCTGTTAACTAGAATTTTAAACACCATCATTAATCTTATAAATCATGAGAATTTCGATATTGTTTCCCCCACAACTCATAAAAAAACTCCTAAAACCATAAATCACAATGTCTCATTCGCAAAGATTAAAAAAAGTGAAGTGATTCAAAAAGAAGGTGAATTACTAGAAGATGCTTACAAAAGATTCAAAAAAAATCTAATTTCATGTCCCAATCTTAACTTAGGCCAGATAGAACAAATAAAAATGTTTTATAATGACCTCCGACTAAATATTAAAGAATTTAGTTGCTCATCCAATTTTACAATAATCATTGGTGTTAATAGAGGATTATTGAAGTCGTCATTGCAAATGAACATCTAGATTTTTATGATAGATACACCAACAAATGAGAAGGAGTCATTGATCTAAAATTTGCAACTCATAATATCAAGATAAAAGACTAGATTGTAACTGAAGTTGACAGAAGACCGAGAGCCATAAACATGAGAACTTCGCATGTATCTCATGTCCAACAAACACAATTGGTAGGGTGTGAAATTTTAAATCGTCATTTTTATATATATTGTATAAATCACATTTACCCCAAGTACAAGAATTCAATTTTCTCAAACAAATCAACCCCTACTCAAATACATATAATCCTGGATGGAAGAATCATCCAAAAGTTTCCCGGAAAGATTAGTAAGGGGGAGTTCAGCGACAAGTACCAACGTAATATCATCCCCTCAACAAAAATCCAACCATTATCCGCACCTAACTCCACCAAATCATCAATATTTTGTCATACCCTAATTTTCCCCCTAAATCAGTAAATCAGTGCATTCACAAGACATTTACATCATCTGCATATCATGACATGCATTTCTTTCTGCATAATGCCTAAAAAGTCAACCAGAATAAAATCCCGACTTAATAGATATATTAGTTGAATCGATTTTCAATTGCATATAAAATAATGGGATTTTTTTTCTAGATCGGGCTTACAAATGTCTATTTTATTGATCTACGATTCACGTAGCTCAACCTGGTGTGCTCATTTTATTTTTTCGATTAAGTTTACGGTTGCATTTTTGATCAGTCTGAGCCTTTTCAACCTAGTACTTTTTACTGCAAGATTTGATATGCTTTTGTCGGTTTTACGAAACTTTATTTCGCATAGATTATTTTAATATGTGCATTTTAATTTTTTGCGCTCAATTTTTATTTATTTTTGTTTTTGTTTTTTTAAACCAAAATATCAAGAAAAAATAAAGGAATTAATATAGTATTTAGTTTGATTTTACTTGTTTTTATTAAATATATATGTGTTTTTTATATTTCATATATTTTAAACTATTTTTATCACATATAATAGCCCAAGGGTATTATGGGTGTTTTATTAAAATGGAAAACTCTAAAATTTTGATAGAAATAATAAGTTATGATTGGCTTATGAAAGGGAGAAACGACGCATCACCTAATCCGATCTCACCCTCACATTCATTGGTTGATGGAAAAAAAACAAAGGAAAAGGTGAAAAAGTCTCTCTCATTTTTTGAAAAAAAGAAAAAAGTGTGGAAAAGGAGAGAGAGAGAGATCTTCAGCATCTCATCCTTCGATCCAACTTCACGCAAAATCTGCACTCTCTTCATACTGTTCAATCTACACTCTCTTCATACTGTTCAATCTACACTCCTCCTTTTTCTTTTTCACCAAGCAACTTCACATTTCCTTCATAAACACTACAAACCAATCAAATCCATACAAACTCTTCTAAGGCTATTTCATCTCTCACATCAACTTATTTTCTTCTTCACCAAACAAAACCTCTCCCACGTCATTATCTTCTAAAGTCCTTGCACATCATCCACTTGAATCACATGAGACGGATCTGTAACATACTTCTGAAATTGAGACACATAAAATACATTGTAAAGATTTTAAAAAAATTATGGTAAATTAACTCTATAGGTCACTTCTCCTACTCTCTTCAAAATATGATAATGACCAATGAAACCCGAGATGAGTTTTCTGTTGAATAAACTTTAAATGTTACAGTTAATGGGCTTTTAATAATAAGTTAGTGGAGAGAATTGGAAGGTCAATAGACAGTGGGAAAATTAAGAGTATTTACTATTTATCATAATTAGTAGAATAGGTAAAGTTTATTTTGTATGTATAAAGTCCAAAATTGCATTCTAATAAAATACAGAAGTTTATAAACTACTCGCTTCTTCTGTCAAATTGGCATCAGAGCTAATGGCAAATATGATGAATCAAATGCCGTTGCCACGGCTAACGAAGTTGAATTACGAAAACTGGAGTATCCAGATGAAAGCTTTTCTCGGATCTCTAGACGCGTGGGAGGTGACCAAAGATGGGTTTGAAGAACCAACAGATACTGAGGGATATACGGCAGCTCAAAACAAGGCGTTGAAAGAGACGCGATCGAAGGATAAAACGGCACTATACATGCTGTTTAGGGCTGTTGACGAATCAGGCTTCGAAAAGATTGCTGGTTCGACTACGTCGAAAGAAGCGTGGGACACACTGGAGAAAGTGTTCAAAGGAGCAGATCGAGTAAAGCAAGTTCGACTCCAAACACTTCGTGGCGAATTGGAGAGGATGTAGATGAAGGAGTCAGAAAATGTATCTGACTACATCACGCGTGTACAAAAGGTGGTGAACCAACTCACCAGAAATGGCAAAACAGTAACTGATGCACGAGTTGTCGAAAAGATTTTAAGATCTTTAACAGATAAGTTTGAGAATATTGTGTGTGCAATAGAAGAGTCGAAGGACCTTTCGACGCTCGCAGTCGAAGAGCTCGCTGGTTCCCTCGAAGCACACGAACAACGTAAGATGAAAAAGAAGGAAGAAGGAGTAGAGGATGAAAATCAAACCAAGGAGCAAATCAAAGACGAAAAGGTACTCTTTTCTCAAAACTTTCGAGGAAGAGGACGTGGTCGTGGAGGACGTGATAGTGGTCGAAGTGGTAGAGGCAACAACTTCGACAGAGGACAGTCGAGTCAACAAAGTTGGCGTGGCAGAGGACGTGGTCAAAGAGGTGGTAGGTCGAACCATTCCAACTTTGAATGCTACAAGTGTGGGAAGTATGGCCATTATGCGAAGGATTGTAACTCATTCAAATGCTATAACTGTGATAAAGTGGGACATCTTGCAAAAGATTGTCGAATCGAAAAGAAGGTAGAAGAAACAACCAATCTAACCTTGGAAGCTGAAGCAAATGAAGGTTTTCTCTTGATGGCTCAAAATGAGATCAACACAAATGACAACGTTTGGTATCTTGACTCAGGAGCAAGTAACCATATGTGTGGTCACAAACACTTGTTTAAAGAAATGAGAAAGATTGAAGATGGAAATGTGTCTTTCGGAGATGCATCGAAAGTGAAGGTCGAAGGCAAAGGAACGATTCGTTACCTGCAGAAAGATGGGTTGATTGGATCAATTCAAGATGTTTATTATGTACCAAATCTTAAGACCAACATCTTGAGTTTGGGACAACTTACAGAAAAAGGTTATTCGATACTGATGAAAGAACGGATACTGTATTTGAAGGACAAGCTGGGACATCTGATTGCTCGTGTCGAAATGGAGAGAAATCGAATGTACAAACTGAATCTGATAAACGTTCGAGAAAAATGTTTACAAGTAAATGTCGAAGACAAAGCGTCACTATGGCATCTACGCTTTGGTCATCTACATCATGCTGGTTTAAGAAGGTTGGCGAAAAAGAACATGGTGCATGGACTACCAGATATGGATTATGAAGGAAAGTTCTGTGAAGAATGTGCGCTGAGCAAACAAACAAGAACTTCATTCCAAAAGAAGGCAGAATATCAAGCTAAGCATATCCTTGATCTGATTCACACCGACATATGTGGGCCAATCACGCCAGAATCTTTCAGTGGCAAAAGGTACTTTATTTCCTTTATCGACGATTACTCACGGAAGACATGGGTTTATTTCTTGAAAGAAAAGTCTGAAGCATTCGAGGTGTTCAAAAGGTTCAAAGTAATGGTGGAGAAGGAAACCGACAGACACATTAAAGCAGTTCGATCAGATAGAGGTGGTGAGTATACTTCGACAGCCTTTATGAAGTATTGTGAAGAGCAGGGTATAAGGAGATTTCTAACTGCAGCATACTCACCTCAACAAAATGGGGTGGCTGAAAGGAAGAATCGAACAGTCCTTGACATGGTTCGTTCAATGCTTAAAAGCAAGAACATGCCAAAGGAATTTTGGGCAGAAGCTGTAAAATGTGCCATTTAT
This sequence comes from Lathyrus oleraceus, assembly GCF_024323335.1. Lineage (NCBI taxonomy): Eukaryota > Viridiplantae > Streptophyta > Magnoliopsida > Fabales > Fabaceae > Lathyrus > Lathyrus oleraceus. The sequence continues at coordinate 439,397,824 of NC_066582.1, read as the reverse complement.
GTTCAAAATCGATGTCCACATTCGAAGTTAGAAGATAAAACACCACAAGAAGCATGGAGTGGACAGAAGCCAACTGTTTCTCATCTCAAAGTATTTGGTAGTGTGGCTTATGCACACGTACCAGATCAACGAAGAACGAAGCTTGAAGACAAAAGTCAGAAATACATACTCATTGGGTATGATGAGAAAACAAAAGGGTACAAGCTATTTGATCCCATAAGAAAGAAGGTGATGGTGAATAGAGACGTTCGAATAAATGAAGCAAGTAAGTGGGACTGGAACAGTTCGACAGAAGCTGTTGTCGAAGTTGAAGAATCATATGTTGCTGTACCACCAAACATTTCGACAAAACTTGGAGATTCTGACGATGAAGATGAACCTACACAACCCAGAATGCGAAGTTTGCAAGATCTGTATGATTCGACAAGTGAAGTGCACCTTGTATGTCTCTTGGCAGATGCTGAAAACATCAGTTTTGAAGAAGCAGTACGAGACAAGAAGTGGAAAAGTGCCATGGACGAAGAGATGAGGGCGATTATCCACAACAACACTTGGGAGCTAGTTGAATTGCCAAAAGGTAGTCAACCCATTGGTGTAAAGTGGGTATTCAAGAAAAAGATAAACGTTCAAGGAGAAATAGAACGATACAAAGCGAGACTTGTTGCGAAGGGATACAAACAAAAAGCAGGAGTTGATTATGACGAAGTATTTGCACCTGTTGCAAGAATGGAGACAATTCGATTACTCATATCTCAAGCTGCTCAATTCAAATGGCCAATATTTCAAATGGACGTCAAAACAACTTTTCTGAATGGTGTACTAGAAGAAGAAGTCTATGTCGAACAACCACTCGGGTACATGAAAGCTGGAGAAGAGAAGAAGGTACTGAAATTGAAGAAAGCGCTATATGGGCTGAAGCAAGCACCGCGGGCATGGAACACACGTATCGACACATATTTCAAGGAGAACGGGTTCGAGCAATGTCCGTATGAACATGCCCTCTATGTGAAGAAAAAAGGAATGAATGTATTACTTGTTGCTCTCTATGTTGATGATCTTATTTTTCTGGGCAGTAATGATCAGATGATAGAAGAATTCAAAAGTACAATGACACGTGAATTCGAGATGACAGATTTAGGCCTGATGAGATTCTTTCTTGGTATGGAAGTTCGACAAGAAGAAATAGGAATCTTCATTTCACAAGAAAAATATGCAAAAGAAATCTTGAAAAGATACAAGATGGAAAGTTGTAATCCGGCTTCGACGCCAATGGAACCAGGAACAAAACTGTCGAAATTTGATGGAGGAGAACATGTCGAAGCAGGAAGATATCGAAGTTTGGTAGGAAGTCTTCGCTACCTCACATGTACAAGACCAGATATCTCATTAAGTGTAGGCATTGTAAGTCGATTCATGGAAGAGCCAGTTTACACACATTGGAAAGCATTGAAGCGAATTCTGAGGTACATCCAAGGAACAGTGTCACTTGGGATGTTTTACTCGAATTCAGACAAATACAAGTTGGTTGGTTACTCTGACAGTGATTGGTGCGGAGACATAGATGATCGAAAAAGCACTTCTGGATATGTGTTTTTCATGGGAAATACTGCATTTACTTGGCTCTCTAAAAAGCAGCCAATAGTAACACTTTCGACATGTGAAGCAGAATATGTAGCAGCATCCTGGTGCGTTTGTCATGCAATATGGCTCAGAAGATTGATGAGTAAAATGGAGCTAGAACAGAAAGATGCAACAATAATTCAAGTTGACAACAGGTCAGCAATTGAGTTAGCAAAGAATCCAGTAAACCATGAAAGGAGCAAACACATTGACGTTCGCTTCCACTTCATTCGAGAACACGTGAAGGAAGGAAATGTCGAATTGAAGCATGTAGCAAGTAAGGACCAAGCAGCAAATATTTTCACAAAACCACTATCAAAGGAAATCTTCGACAGAGGCAATAAGTTGATAGGGATGATGAATGGAAGAAACATTTAAGTTTACAGAGGAGTTTTGTTGAATAAACTTTAAATGTTACCGTTAATGGACTTTTAATAATAGGTTAGTGGAGAGAATTGGAAGGTCAATAGACAGTGGGAAAATTAAGAGTATTTACTATTTATCATAATTAGTAGAATAGCTAAAGTTTGTTTTGTATGTATAAAGTCCAAAATTGCATTCTAATAAAATACAGAAGTTTATAAAACTACTCGCTTCTTCTATCATTTTCGAGATTTCCTCTCTTTTTGGAGGATGGTCAATCTGACTTGACTTAACAACCACAATTGCAGCTAGATTACCATCTCCTGAATCCAATAGAATCTTTTTATCCCGGAGTGCATGTCTTTTCCTCGATGTAGGAGATTAACACTCTTTTCTTTTAGAAAACCTGCCTCTTTTCTGTGAAGTATTATCATCAGGTTTAGCTTGTGATTTCTTCTCTGTTCGCTTTCTTCCTTGACTGAAAATGAATAAATTACATTATGTTGATTCTTTATATCTTTCCACCATCCACGCTCTTGAATGAAAATGAATAAATTACATTAAGTGTGTCTTTGGATTGACGGTGAACAAAATTGATTTTTGATAGAATTGATTTTAACATAATTGAGTTGAGCATAACTGATTTATGTTTAAATACATTTATGTAAAAGTGTGTTGAACAATAAATTTCAGTGCAAAAAACACGTTTTAATTCATAAGCTATAAATTCTAGTTTCAAGTAAAATTAATTCTAGAAACATAATCCATTTTAGAAGAACCAAACATCTCAAAATCACTCTCAAAATCACTCTCAAATCAATTATATACCTCTAGAAATGCTTTTGGCTCTTTCAAAAGACAAACCAAACATGCTATAAGTAAATTGTTATTATATATGTTGACATGATTCAGAGACAAACAAAAAACACAAGTAGCTTGCAATACATGAAAAAGCAAATTGTCTTAACATGAAATGCAAGGAATATTGCAATCGTTTCAATCATCCTCACCAAAATGATAAAACATATTCATAACTGGTTAAAACAGACTCCCCAGGAGCTCTCATTTGGCCATAACTTGGACCTTGAGTAGGATCAGCTGCTTGGTGACGTCTGTGGCCTGGATTTTCAACATTAGAAGTGGATTTTTTCTGTCTCTTTCTTGTTTTACATGTTTTCTGTATCTTTTGGGGCTACAATACAACAAGAACCGATCAAGTATTGGTCATGATGGTTAGACAAATATAAAGCCAAAAACCAGAAATGAACAAATTAATAATCATATTAAGTTGAACGTACAAAAACAAGTACCAAAAGTAAAACATAACAACATAGAAAGTTGGTTATGGGTAGCAATGGCATGAACAAATGGAGCAAAAAAAGAGAGAGACCTGGGTTCTGGATCGAATCTAGAGTGATGTCGGTAGGAATTAGAATTGGAATCACAATGAGACACTTTATCAGGAGGATGGATGGATTTTGATATTGGAATTATAAACAGCCAACAATTTTAGTTAGCTGCTTAACTTAAGTAGGCCGGTTTGGGTTATGTTTAACAAATTTATATAAGACACTTTCATTATAATAATCATCTTAGTAGGTTGGCTTGGACAAATACATTAATTTTTTAATTGGGTTGTATTAAGTAGTGAGTTCCAAAAAAAAGGTGAATTATTAGAAATGCTTATAAAAAGATTAAAAAAAAATCTAATTTCATATCCCAATCCTAATTTAGATCACATAGAAAGGATATAAATGTTTTGTAATGACATCTGATTAAAGATTAAAAAATTTAGTTGCTCATCCAATTTTACAATAATCGTTGGTGTCAAAAAGATTATTGAAGTCGTCATTGTAAAGGAACATCTAAAGTTATACGACAGATACACCAATAAGGAGTCATTGATCTAAAATTTGCAACTCACCGTATCTAGATAAAAGACTAGATTGCAATTGAAGTTGACAGAAGACCAAGAGCCATGAACATGAGAACTTCGCAGGTAGCTCATGTCCAACAAACACAATCCGTAAGATGTGAAATTTTAGATCCTAATTTTGTTATATATTGTAAATTTCATCTACTCCAAGTAGAAGAATTCAAATTTCTCAAGAAAATCAATCCCTACTCCATCCAATACATACAATCCTGAATGAAAAAATCATTCAAAAGTTTCCTAGAAGGATAAGTAAGGGGGAGTTCAACAACAAGTACCAACACAATATCATCCTCCTCAACAACAATTAAACCATTGTCGACACCTAGCTCCACCAAATCAACAACGATTTGTGCTAAAGAAAGCACACTGTGAGATAGCTATTGAACGAATGATTGCTCAAAATATCCAATACAAATATGAAACCATGAATGATAGAAGAAATACAACAAAATCTATAAAAAAAAATTGGAGGTTCAGGTGAGACATATAGCTTGACAACTTTCACAACAAGTTCAAGGAAATTTCCTAAACAACATCATCATTAATATTATAAATCATGAGAATGTCGGTATTGTTTCCCCCATAACTCATAAAAAAAAACTCCTAAAATCATAAATCACAATGTCTCATTCGCAAAGATTAAAAAAAGAAAGTGATTCAAAAAGAAGGTGAATGACTAGAAGATGCTTACAAAAGATTCAAAAAAAATTCTAATTTCATGTCCCAATCTTAACTTAGGCCAAATAGAACAGATATAAATGTTTTATAATGACCTCCGACTAAAGATTAAAGAATTTAGTTGCTCATCCAATTTTACATTAATCATTGGTGTTAAAAAGATTATTGAAGTCGTCATTGCAAATGAACATCTAGATTTATATGACAGATACACCAATAAATGAGAAGGAGTCATTGATCTAAAATTTGCAACTCGCAATATCCAGATAAAAGACTAGATTACAACTGAAGTTGATAGAAGACCGAAAGCCATGGACATGAGAACTTCACAGGTAGCTCATGTCCAACAAACAAAATTGGTAAGATGTGAAATTTTAGATCCTCATTTTGCTATATATTGTAAATTTCATCTACTCCAAGTAAAAGAATTCAATTTTCTCAAGCAAATCAACCCCTACTCAAATACATACAATCCTGAATGAACGAATCATCCAAAAGTTTCCTAGGAAGATAAGTAAGGGGGAGTTCAACGACAACTACCAACACAATATCATCTCCCTCAATAACACTTAAACCATTGCCGATACCCAACTCCACCAAATCATCAACCGTTTTGTCATACCCTAATTTCCCCCCTAAATCAACAAATCAGTGCATTCACAAGACATTTGCATCACCTGCTTATCATGACATGCATTTCTTTCTGCATAATGCCTAAAAAGTCAACCAGAGTAAAATTTTGGCTTAACAGATAGATCAGTTGAATCGACTTTCAATTGCGCATAAAATAATGGGTAGAAAAATTTGAGGTCGGGCTTGTAGTTGTCTACTTTATTGATCTACGATTCACGTAGTTCAATATGGTGTACTCATTTTATTCTTTAGATTTAGTTTGCGGTCGCATTTTTTATCAGCCCGGGCCTTTTCAACCTAGTACTTTTTACTGCGAGATTTAATTTGCATCTGTCTGTTTTACGGAACTTTATTTCACATAGATTATTTTAATTTTTTGCGCCCAATTTTTATTTATTTTTATTCCTTTTATTTTATTTTATTTAATCAAAATATATATATGTGTTTTTTATTTCATTCATTTTAAATTATTTTTATCACATATAATAGCCCAAGCATATTATGGGCTTTTTATTCAAATGGAAAACTCTGAGGGGGAGGGGGAGAGAGAGAGAGAGAGAGAGAGAGAGAGAGAGAGAGAGAGAGAGAGAGAGAGAGAGAGAGAGAGAGAGAGAGAGAGAGAGAGAGAGAGAGAGAGAGAGAGAGAGAGAGAGAGAGAGAGAGAGAGAGAGAGAGAGAGAGAGAGAGAGAGAGAGAGAGAGAGAGAGAGAGAGAGAGAGAGAGATCTTCACCATCTCATCCTTCGATCTAACTTCACACAAAATCTACCCCCTCCTGATACAATTCACTATCACCATATCATATTCTTCCTCACCATCTCTTATTTCCAATCCGCCTCCTTTCTTCTTTTTCACCAAGCAACTTCACCTTTCCTTCATAAACACTACAAACCACACAAACCAGTCAACTTCATACAAACTCTTCTAATTCTATTTCATCTCTCACCTAAGCTTATTTTCTTCTTCACCAAAGAAAACCTCTCCCACATCATTATCTTTCCACCATATACCACAAAATCTTCTTCCTCTACATCACAACAACATAACACTGGTAGCCACCCTTCACCTCCGTCGGACCGCCTCATGAACAACCATTCACCATCGTTAGCTTTTAATCCTCTACCACATTCACCTTGCCCTCTCACACACACGCATACACCATAAACCTCTTTGAAAAAAAGGCAGTGCATACTGCAACTAACTAAGCATTACACTGAACTCAATACACAACATTACACTGTTCATCGTCGCAAGTTGCCCGCCTCCCTCTTCACTTTCATTCTAACCAAGCATATTCCCTAAAGACATCACCTACATAATCCACTCCACCTAGATGACCACGCCACTTACAAATCCAGCATTATTCATCTCTCCTAAATTGCGCCAACACCACATCACCACTGCTCCAACTTGCTCTTTCTCGCCTACAACAACTTCACAAGCTCCAATTTGTCACTTGAATCTTTTCGATAATGAAACTCTTTTTCAATGACGGCATGGCAGCAACGCATAACTCGATTTAGCAACGCCACCTTTTACTCTCATAATTTCTTGCAGCAACAATGACATCGTCGTACCACGACATTTGGTAACATTTTGATTTGAAATTTCTGCTGTTGTTTTCGCGTATCCTGTGTTTGGTTATGTTTGTATTATTATCGATTGTGTTTTGATGTCGGATGTCTTTAGTTTTGACAAGTGTAAGTAATCTTTAATAATGTCAATATTGTAAATATTGTGTATGCGTGTCGCTGTTTTATTTTACTTCACGGCGCTTAAATCTGATCCCTAGGTTCAACATGGCTTGTATATCTTAACACTGCTGGATTTTTCTTTTGGTATATTAATGTAAATATTCATTACACAAGTCGTTGTTTTATTGTTTATTCTTGCACCAAAATCAGATCCAAGAAAATCATGCGTATTTTGTTCAATTTCGTTCATCAATACTGTGTTATACATGTTTTTGTTTTCATTGTAATGACCGTATTTGGCATTATAAATTTGCTGGTTGTTTTTCTCTTATTTACGTGCAAGATTTTCAATTCTGGTTGTCGTCACATTTTAATTCAATTTTGTATGCGCTTTTGGTGATTTGTCATAGCGACAATTCACATTTGTGTCTTGCTACATTGTGTTATGATACGTTACTTTTGCTTTCATTATGTTATAGTCGTTGCATTTAATTCGTTTGCAATGACCGCGCTTTGCATTAGCAACTTGTAATTCGATTTTTGTTGAGATACAACGATTCAATTTTTGTTACATTTAAGTCGAATTTAAGTCATGCATTAGCAGCTTTGCATCGTATGTCTTCGTGTTACGTGACCTCAATTCGCACCCTCGCGTTATGATATCTTGATACGTGCATGCTTCAGTTTTGTTTGCTTTTTTAGATTCAACTATGATGAATGCAAGCTGTAATTATTTTGTATGCGCTTCTATCCTCTTTTTCTATTGTATACTATGTGTAATTTATGATTCAATTTATTTGTGGTGTTAGGCAGTGCCATCGTCCTAGAGTTCGTGTTATCACTCTAGAATTCGCACCCTCGTGATGCAACTCGCAAACTTGTGTTACGATTCTCACCTTTATTTTATTTTACCATTTTTACCATTGATTCAAAATAATTTTCAAAACCAAAATTAAATCATTTCATATTTCCATTCACAGCGCAAATTGAAACGCTTGATCAATATCAGACTTCTTTTCTAAAATAAAATCTAAACCGACTAACTTAAATACTTTAAACATTTTCAATAATAATGAATTAAAAAGGACTAGTTGTGTACTACCCTAAACCGAGAAACTCGAAATAATATAAATATGAAACTACTACACATATCGGGTGTCACTCTAGCATAACATAAACTTGCTCTGTAACACAGTTTTGATAAAAAAACATGCAATAATTTAAACACATGTCATCACATGCTCGTCTTTACATAGGCTGGTCGCAACGGGAATAAATCAATTGAAATAATTCAAAAACCAATTAAGTCTCATAACATAAACATGGTTATGGAAAAATGCCTTCAACATCAACAACACAGCAAATAACTTGTTCAATTTTTGTGAGATGAAAGATTTCCAAGTTGCACAATCAAATGAAAGGTGTCTAATTAAACTTTGATGTTTTTAGTAAGATCTAATTCAACTTTTATGAGCATGTGTTATGAGGATACATTATAGGTCATTTTGGACCAATACCATTGAACAAGTGATTTTCCTCAACTTCAAAAATGCATAACTCATTCATCCCAAATCCAAATAAGGTCAAATTTGTGACCATTTTGAAGGTTTTTGAAATAGATATAACTTTTATGAATACACTTTTCTCATTTGAAGCTCACATAAAAATTTAGCCAAGGTGGAATAAGTGAACATATGGCTTGACACTTAGAATTTCTTTTGACATGTTGAAACTTCCAAACTTCCACCTCAAAATTCATCATGATAAAAGCTTCAAATGGAAAAGTTTTCAACATAATAGTTATTTCTCTTGATCTAACCTTTCCAAAGAGTCCAATTTCATACATTTTGGACAAGGTTTGAGTGGTCTGCGCATAGTCTGAACATGGTTGCATCATTTGGCAAGGATCAAACTTCAAACAGCTGCACACTTTTGCCTTGCATTCTAATTCACTTTCAGACTCAATTACATGTAATTATGGACTTAACTGAGTAGCTTCATGGGCCTGTACACGCCCATGAAAGCATGCATCACTCAATTACCAAATTTGGAAACATTTTGGAAGGTGCAAATAACACTTGGATTTTCTATAAATAAGAGCCTCTAGCATCAGAATTGAGGACCCTTGCACGCCAGCTTTGCCTCCCACACTTGAAACCCTCACATTTGAAAGGAAAACTTGAGAATTTTCATTTGAAAATTGAGTTTGAATCTCACTGTTTGGATATTCAAAAACTCCAGGATCCAAAGCTTTGTTTCAATCCTGAGCCACTTCTGCAAGCTTCCTGAGCAAGATCAAACAAGAATTGAAGCAAGAGAGATCAAGTCTGCACAACATTGAAGGTATTTTCCAGATTTTTTCTTCTCTTTGATTCTCTCTCAATTCTCATCAATTCTCTTGGATCCTTGGTTGTCTGAAGTCCTACTAATGTAGGCAAGAAGATTGAGTTGCTTTGAGGTTAAATCGAAGCAACTCAGTTCATGTACCTCAAATTTCAACTCCATGTATCTCTCAATATACTTGGAGTTAGGATGAATTGAGGCCAGATTCGTGATCAGTGTCATTTTTACTTTAAAATCATGTCCTTCTTTTTCATTTTTGTGATGGTGATGAGTGGACCAGTCCGGGCAAGGTGGCCTGAGAAGACGACCGACGCTTTGCTCCGGTGATGAAGTGGCATGGTACAGAGCCACATGATCAGTTCAATTCGTTTTAATCTTGAGCGTTCCTTTTGAATACCATCGGTGTGGCGCGCTGACTCGTGTATATGGTGGAACGCGCGTTTTCATCCACTTGATCTGCCACCTCAATTAATGAGGGAGATCAAGTGGTCCACGTTTTTTCTGATTAATTGATTTTCATTTTATTTGTTTTATTTTCATTAATTCATATTAAATTTAATATTGATCCAAAAAATATGAGAGTTTCACCAAAAAAATTTTAAATAAAATCCTCTTTCATTTTCTGAATTAAAATTATTTTTTGGATCATTATTAATATTTTTCATGATTTATTTGATTTTGTGAATATTTTTAATTGTTTAAAAATGCTTTTAGGTTTCCAAAAAATCTGAAATTTATTCTCCAAGGTCCTTTGACCTTGTTTGACCTATGATAAATCTCATGGCCATTTCTTTGGTGTTTTGATGAGGTTTTAGGAAATTGACCAACCATGATTTAATTTAATGCATATTTTTATTATTTTTAATTGTTTAAATACCAAATTAATTGTGTAGAGCCATTTTAACTGACTTTGTGAGTTTGACTTGTGTTGTTGGGCCTTGGTCAAGGTTGATTTGACTTTTCTAGGTTAAAATCATTGGATTTAGGGGATTGATTGAATAGACATTCAATCTCCCAAAATGAATGAATGATCTTAATTTGGTAAAATACCTCCTTTGACCAATTTGTGTTGAATACATTCTCCCTCCCTCTTCATCTCATTCCCCTTCTTTATTCATTCATGTCATTGGACCTATGATATCTCTATATCCTAAGGCTAGTTGGTTGTAAAATCAACATAAGTATGGATGAGATTAGATCCCCCATTTTGCATATTCTTTTTTGTGTGTGGCATGTTTCATGAGCATAGTTCATCATACTATGTCTCTAACATGTATTAGCACCAAAATTTTATTGCCCGACCTCAAATAGTTGTGACTTCTACATAAGTCCAATTACAATTGCTTAACATAGCGCTAAATTTTGACACAAAAGGAATAGCATTCTAGTTAGTGATATTGTAAGTCTCCCCTCTTTCATGGTATTGTGTGGAAACTTGGCATTTTTTCCTTCCTTTGGAAGATGTATTAGGTTCAAGGATCCATGTTTGTGATAAGTGGGTTGAGTGTTCTCCAAAGAATGACTTGAACAAAAACAAAGCAAAATCAATACTAACTTCTAATCAACTAACAACTAACATTTAATTTCAAGTCATTTACTTTTATGCACTTTAATTTTTAAGCTTTACCCATTTGCCATTATTCACACCATTCAAATTGTTTACTTTAATGTCATTTTCCCTTTGTCCACTTGGACCATATTTTGTGATATATTGTGTTTGTATATATTTGTTTGCTTGTGTGGTCTTTTGACCTTAATGTACATAATAAGAACAAAAACCCTAAAAACATCTTGTGTGGACTGTTGGTTCGATCTGAGACTATTGGACTTAGAATTTAGGCAACACTCCCTATGCAAAGGACTTGGCCAATGCCAACTTTCATGAAACCAAGTGTTTGTGAAGTGAACTTTCATCTGATACAAAATTGAAGATCCATTTGAGTTCATCTGCAACATGATCATTGTGAAGCTGTCATTTTGAACCCGTGTCTCATGCCCTCTTTGAAGTCATCTGATACATGGGAAATTTTGAAGAAGATCGTGGAGTTGCTAAGCTTGGATGTGGCTATGTTTATTTGATGCATTGCTCTTCAACTTGCTATTTGTGTATTGTTTGTTGCTTGATTCAAAAGTCCAAGGGAAATTTGGGTTTCTATATGACATTCTTGTCTATTGGATTGCAGCCCATTGGTCAGATCTTTTCAACTCTCAACTTTTAATTTTGTGCTTAGGATTAGTCTCTTCATCTCCTCCCCATTTCTTTAATTTCAAAATCTCTCCCCCTTTTCAAATCTTCTTTGCCTATGTCTTCTTTCTAAACTTAGACTATTTTGCAAACTAGAAACTTTGGTCTTATGCCATTGCATTTTCAAACTCATTTTCTTAAATAAACTTGTAAGTAAACTTAACTATACTTGACCTAATATTTCAAAAGGCAAAAATAAATAATACTCATCCAAACCATTTTAGGCCCTTGTGCCTTTGTTAAACTAAAAAATTGTTAAAAGCAATGCACTCACTTTGAAATTGATACCACGAACTACGAGGTTTTGATCCCTCATTTTTATGTTGGTACGTAGGCATAAGTTCGAAGGTCTTGTCAAACACAAAAATATAATTAATGAATTCTTTTCTCATCCCTCCATTCTATTTATTGCAAACATCATTTGTACAAAAAACACATATGCACACAAGAAAGGGCTCCCTAGGAGTACCTAGGACACTTTGGGTGCTAACACCTTCCCTCTGTGTAACTAACCCCCTTACCTGTAATCTCTGACATCTTATTAGTTTTGATTTGAAAACTTCTTATCTTTTGGGTTTTGTTCGTACTTTTTCCTTTTCCCTTGGAAACAATAAAAGCGCGGTGACGACTCTGGTTTAATTGACGTCTAGCTTATCCATAGCTTGATGGTCATGAATTTACCGCTATAGCATGCACCATTGGAACGTTGCAGGCGCATTACATAGCCCGAAAAACACCTTTCTATACGCAAAAACTACAAATGAGCATGTCAAATATTTTTATGGGTTAATATTCAATTCACACTCTTTCATATCTGGCGAATCCTAAAAGCGTATCTTTAACAAAACATAATTTCTATCTTTGTATTTTGAAGATTTGTCATTTTTATTTCTTAGTAAAATTAGTCGTTCAAATATATAATATAGCGGGTTTTTTTACAAAAATAACCCAGTTTTTCAAGGAAATTCGCCAAATACCCCTGGTTTCAAAAAAATCCCAAAATACCCCACTTTTAAGAGGAGTCTCCAATTGAATTGGCGACTCCTCTTAAAACTTGAATGGAGGCGCCAATTGGATTGGCTAGGGCAGGTGCCCTAGCCAATCCAATTGGCGCCTTTGTGTAGGTTTTAAGAGGAGTCGCCAATTCAATTGGAGACTCATCCTAAAATGTATTTTTTGTGTTATAAATAGATGCGTTGTGTGACTAATTGTTCCACATCTCATATAATCATTTGGCTATCATGTTTGGTGTTCATCGCCGATACGGAAAGGTGATTTATGCGAGAGACAAACCTCATATGCTGATGCTATTTTGGAACATCACCACGTTCGATCAACTGAAGAGGGAGCTGGTTCGTTGGTTAGATGGGAAAATACCAGAAGGGGAAAAAATCAAAAGTATTGAGAGACTTGACAGTGTCTTTGGTTGGGTGCGAATGAAGACTGATAAGGATGTTAGGGAAATGATGTTCGGTCGAGACGACATCAATTTGATTGTTGTAATCAGTTAGAAATATTAATGTTTTCAGATGTTTTGTATTGATGTTTGTTGTGAACCTCGTTGTAACAAGAACTTAATGATATATAATGGTTGAATGTTACAGAAATACAATGTTACAAAAAGCTTAAGACCTATATGATGCTCCTCGATTGGGGCAATTGTTCTTGTTGTGTCCTAGTTGACGACAGATACTACATAATCTTATCATTTTATCTGTGGAATCCATCTCTGTTCTTATACGTGTGCTGTTTGGCCTTCCTTTCTTCTTTCTACGCATCTCGTCATTGTGCCAAACAATATCTCCTTCATATGGAGGCCAGTAATCCTCCATTGGTAGTACTGAGAAGCTTTGAGTATCTACATTCATGATGGTGTTGGCCTTGTACACATCAGATAAATGGTTGTAAGCGTCTTGACGAGTATAAGCGCATGCTGCTATGACATGGGAGCAAGGTATGCGGAAGGCCTGGAATTTTCCACAATCGCACCAACTTATGTTTAGTCTAACAACGTAGGCTAAATTTGGTCTCCCCTCGTTGTTGCCCATTGTTTCCTGGACGCTAAAATTTTGTCTATGACGGTCAAAGACTGTTACAGCGTGTGTGCTAGCTTTGATGCTCTCCTCTTTCATGACCTTCATGCAACACTCACTGAATACTTGTCCGGACATTAACACTACACTCCATCTTTCACCTCTGGTTGCAAACGTAGATGCCAACCTATAATAGGTTGATCTTACCAAGGCGGTTATCGGCAGATTTCGAATTCCTTTGAAAACCCCGTTCATGCATTCCACAATGTTTGTTGTCATGTGGCCCCATCGACAACCTCTGTCAAATGCCCTTGTCCACTGCTCTACTGGTATGTTATTTATCCATCTTCACGCGTCTTCATTAGACAGTCTAATTTCATCACGATAATATTGAAACGAAGGTTGAGTTAAAGCATACCCAACATTCACCACCTTCTTGCGAAGATTCTTATATTTTATAGCACGCATGAAGTTTTGTGCAATGTGTGTGATACAGTGGACATGTGTAGAAGGAGGATCATGCCATCCGTTGTCATGGTTGTTGTAGGCACTCTCAATGGCAGCATGTCGATCAGAAATCAAACAAAGATTGGCTTGTGGAGCCACATGCGTTCTGAGATGTCGAAGAAAGAAACCCCATCCACCAGCCGTTTCACCTTCAATAAGAGCAAAGGCAATGGGAAAGACATTGTTGTTGCCGTCTTGTGCAACCGCCATGAGCAAAGTACCCTTGTATTTTCCGTATAACCAAGTGCCATCAATTTGAATAATAGGTTTGCAGAATGCGAAACCTTTGATGCACGGGTCAAATGCCCAAAAGAGACGGTGAAATATTCTATTACCTATAGCATAGGTTCCGTCTAGCATCATTGCTGGCATTGTCTCCATAATTGCCACAGTTCCTGGGACATATGTTTTTAGTGCCCATAAAAACCGTGGCAATTCCTTGAATGAATCCTCCCAGTTGCCGAAAACCTGTTCAACAGCCTTTGTCCTCGCAATCCAGGCTTTCTTGTAAGATGGAGTATAATTATATGTTGTTCTGATATGGGATATAATTATACTCACCTTCACTGATGGGTCTTTATTAACCAACGGCAGAATGTCTTGACATATCAAAGTCGCGCTTAGTTTACGGTGATCTTGTTCAACGTTAGTTGCAATGCAACTGTGCGGTGGGTCTATTGAAGCGATCTCCCAAGAGTCGTTTTTCTTCTTGTAAGACGCAGCCAAACAAAACTTACAAAGCATGTTGCGACATTCGATAACATACCTTCTAGAATTAGTGCGTTTCACTATAAAGTCAGCAGAGTTGTTCATGTGGAATTTTTTGATTGCCAGAACACATTCTTCTTTGGTACGAAACATGTCTCCCACCTTTAATTCGCCTTCTGATCTCGGATACGGATTATAGAAAACACTGTTGGATGTTTCATCGTCGTGAAGATCCATATTTGTCATGTGTTGAAGCGGATTATAGACATGACTAAGAGGTATTGGTGGTGGTTGATCATCATCTTCATCGTCGTTGTTCAGCATGTGATCAACCTGTATCTCGGTCTCCTCTTCTTCTTCATCAACAACGTCCACTTCTGCTTCTGCTTCTGGGTTGAGTTCATCTGACCATTGTGGATCATCTTCACCAGCTTCATCCTGATCGGTTAGTTGAGACTGTTGAGATGGTATACATGGTTGAAGAGTAATGTACAACTCGATACAGTTGCAGCCTGAATGTTCATGACTAACAAACATGTATTCAACATCTTCATCGTCTCGTACCTTAAGGGGGAAATACTTGCATTGGCCATTCTCAAAAAATATTGGATTTTGATATGTGATCTTTGACACAATACCCGATCCTATAAAGGATTGTATTCTTTTTTTCAAATGCAAGAAGGTTGCATTTCTCTTGATCGTGATTCTAATGGTATCAGTGTTTCGAAAACAAAAACCATGTAGCTCAGACTCGAATGTTTCATTGTTGCAGTGAACGTTGACACTGTATAATGATGAAGATGACATTATGCAGATGAAAACTATTTTCTTACTGCAGATGAATGTGAGTGAAGTGTCTTGGATGTTGATAGTAAGACACTTAAATAGATGAGTGAAGTGTCTCATATGCTAGCTAGCTCGGAGTGACGTGTCGGACATACAAGCTAGTCTGAGATGACGTGTCGGACATGCAAGATAGTCTGAGATGATGTGTCAACCATGCAAGCTATCAAGAAGTGACTTGTTCAGCATGCAGGAGACAAGACAGCCACGTGTCGGACATGCAAGCTAGTCTGAGATGACGTGTTGGACATGCAAGATAGTCTGAGATGATGTGTCAACCATGCAAGCTATCAAGAAGTGACTTGTTCAGTATGCAGGAGACAAGACAGCTACGTGTCAGACATGCAGACACACACTCCAAATGGATTGGCGCCTCCACTTATTCCTTGCACATGGGCGCCAATTCAAGTGGAGACACCATGCATTCAGACCTCGAAATCAAGCAATCAGACCTAGTCTTGCATGCATGTCCCTATGGAGGCGTCAATTTGAATGGCGACCCCTCTTAAAGCTTGTACATGGTCGCCAATTCAATTGGAGACACCATGCAAGCACAATTTTTCATGGTCCCATCCATTTGCCTATAAATACACCCACTCCCTCAACACTTCTTCCACACCATCACTCTTACTACTTCCTCTATAATACTTCTTCTACAATTTCATCTTCAACAACTTCTTCTAGTTTCATCTACACCAACCCCCCAACAAAATGTCTATCCTCACAATGGGCGAAGCACATAGAGGAACGGTTGCAAACATCGCAACATATGTAAGTTTTTTCTTTTGTTAACTTTTTTTCTTGCATCTTCACCAACCCCATTTTATTTTGACATACCAACTTAGTCAAGTTTTTTATTCTTTCTTTTATAGGATGTATCAAGGTTTCGAACTCGGGTCCACGAGTATGTCCATATGGACCCGATGATTCAACCTTATGTTGAACTCGCCGGTTTTGGTCACATTAGCAAGATTTTGTCTTGGTCCATAGATAACAATTTCATTCTAGCCTTATGCGAAAGATGGAGACCAGAGACACACACATTTTGGTTCCCAACCGGTGAGTGTACCGTGACGTTAGAAGACGTCTACATGCTTTTAAGACTATCCATTGAAGGCAAGGCTGGAAGACGTTTAATTTTTTTTTGACTTTTTGGTGTAGATGGTCAGCACGTGGTATGAGTTACAACAGATGTCCAAGACACTGTATTACTCAGTATCGCAACCTGTTGGATCACCTTTGACCGACAGACGTAAGCAAAATAACTTAATTATTTCGTTATATTTTGTTAACTTTTTCTACATTCATTATAATCCTATCTTCTTTCACATTTCAGTTCATTTGGCGTCCATACCTTAATTTGGATCATGACCATGAGGTCAACGCTGAAGACGCAGCCGTATGGACTGCATGTACACCGATAATACGGTTCACAATTGTGGAGATGCACAACACCGATCGTGTGAAGCTGCAGTTCGGTATGGTCCGGAATATTCTAGATCCCCCAGTTAGCCTAGGAGAACGGCATCTGCGTAAAGTTAACGACCAATGGAACTTCAATCCATGGCAAAGCTTCGCAAGATCGGAGTGTCGTAAATGGAAGCACCGTCATGACCATGTCTTAACTGACGCAGTCATGCCAACTGAGGTAAAACCAAGTTGTACTTATATGGCTTGGTACATATCGGTTGGTTTTCAGTTCATCGCCGAAGATATGTACCTATATGACCCACGCCAGGCAACTTACACACAAGAAGGATCAACATCTAACCCCCAACAACATTCTCATCCCGGTTACTCACAACCCCCTATCCGTCAAACTTTCCGTTCCACAAACATACAACCAAAACATGCCATTCACCCAACCCCAATACCAAGAGCATACCCCATACCACCACCAAAAAATTGACCATCAACCTGAGACCCAACATCGCTTCGCACCCACACCATCACCCTACCAAAGTCGCCTTAGCAAAAACACCAACCTCCCTTCCTCCTACCGTAGCCAAGAAGCCCAAACATCATAACACCAAAACATCCAACAACCCTATCTCTACCAAACACCCCAACAACCTTTCCAACATTTCCTCGACGCATCCTTCACACCCATGTCTCCCTTCAACCGTCCCGGTCGCCCATCCATGAGTCAACCACATCCCAACTTCTCTGCCATGGGTCATTAGCTCTGCTACGACGGTACACCATCACTGCATTCTGAAGACTATGCTGACTTGTCTGAATACCTCAACGAACCTTCTCCTGTAGTTGGTAGTGACACTCCTGGCTCCTCAGATGATCAAACACCGGTGCAGAATCGTCAACGTGGGTTAGGGCCAAGGGTTAGGGTAGCTAGAGGATGTGGGACCGGAGGTCGTTTAGGTGATCTCGGTCATCACCATTAGGTTTCTTTGTGTAAACTCCAAACTTTATTAATATCAAGTCATATTATATCAAATTTATCTTTCACTTATACCATAAAACACAAAAAAATGCATTTTAGGAGGAGTCTCCAATTGAATTGGCGACTCCTCTTAAAACCTACACATAGGCGTCAATTGGATTGGCTAGGACACCTGCCCTAGTCAATCCAATTGGCGCCTCCCTTCAAGTTTTAAGAGGAGTCTCCAATTCAATTGGCGACTTCTCCTAAAAGTGGGGTATTTTGGGATTTTTTTTTGCAACTAAGGGTATTTTGAGAATTTCCTTGAAAAAGTGGGTTATTTTGGTAAAAAAAACCTAATGTCATCTCAATTTTTTATATATATATAATGATGTAGACTCCAACATTTTTTTTTTTAATTTTTCAATTCAACTATTAAAACTTTGACTGAATTGAAGAAAACAAAATAAAATACTTCACATATTTAATTGACCAATTTTACTTAAAAGTTCAAAATAAGATAATATTCAATGTGAAAGAACAAAATCTATATATATTTTTGTATAAATGTTTTTAAAGCTCACATATTTGAATGACTCCATGATAATTTGGATCATAAGATTTTATATAAATTTAATCACAAAATCTAGATGAATATATATATTTGTAGAAATATCATAATAAAAATAAGAGATATTGATTCTATAATAGACAAAATTATTTATGGCTAGAAGAGAATATACCTCTAAAGAGAG
This sequence comes from Lathyrus oleraceus, assembly GCF_024323335.1. Lineage (NCBI taxonomy): Eukaryota > Viridiplantae > Streptophyta > Magnoliopsida > Fabales > Fabaceae > Lathyrus > Lathyrus oleraceus. The sequence continues at coordinate 439,379,087 of NC_066582.1, read as the reverse complement.
TTCTAAATAAACAAGTGAGAGTGATGTAGAACTTAAAAAATATTTAAATATAAAAAAAATAACTTTGATCAATTTCACTTTAATATATAAAATTAAAAAATGTCAAATATTTTTATGGGTTAATATTTAATTCACATTCTTTCCTATCTGATGAATCCTAAAAACATGTCTTTAACAAAACACAAATTCTGTCTTTGGATTTTGAAGATTTTTCATTTTAATTCCTCGCTAAAATTAGTCAGTCAAATATGAAATATGGTATTGCCACCTTTGTTTTCTTTTAATTTTTTTATAATTCAGACAACTTCACGGTGCAAAATAGAGGTCATGTCACCATGCCCATGCTTAGGCCAATTCCAATCCATTCATGTATTTTCCAATTTTCCTTGAGCCAAATGATCCTTTCATGGAGTAGAACACAATGTAAAAAGAATAAAGTCTAAAGAAGTTTTGAGGAGAAAGTTACAAAGGTGGGAAGTTGGGGCCGTGACCTGAAGTTTAGGCTAAGCATTTTGAGTTCCCAAGTTGATGACACCATAACTTTTGATTCCCTCGTGCATTTTGAGCCAAACTTGGGCCAAATGGTATTTGACATAAAACAATATGCAAAATGAATGGGATCAAAATTATGCTTGAGCTGGAAATGGCAAGGATGGAAAGTAGTGGTCATGACAAGGTTTTCGCCCATTTTGGAAACTTGGTTCTTTGCACAAAAGAGGTCCTTAAGGATTGAATTGGTGTTTGACACTTGAAGAAAAGTTGTAGAGGGGCTCAAAAGGCACATTTGGATCAAATAAGCTTGGCATTTGGATAAATATTAAAGAAGTTATAGAGTTTGGACAATGACATGACATACTTGCAAATTAGGTTAACCACACTTGTGCCCCTTGGTGCCAACTTGATGTTTTCTTGCATTTCAAACCACAATGATGATTGAATAAGCATCCTTTAATGAAAACTTGACTAGGGCTTGATTAATATTGAGAATAACTTGAAGATTGAGTGATGTGGCATGGAAATAAACACATGGACCACCTTTGAATCACAATGAAGAAAACTTGCATTTCTCTTGAACCAAAAACAGTTGTCTTGCCTTGCCTTTGAGCATGATCACCTGCATGAGCAAAGTAAAAAAAAGTGCCATTTATTATTCAAGTTAGGGTTAGTTGACAAGAAAAACAAAGAGGAAACCCTAATGTTAAGATAAAAACTACAATGTGGGCATGCTTGTGATCCAATGACTAAATGTAATGGTCATGCATGATATGATTTGATGTATGCAAATGAGTTATGCAAAAGGAAAAAGAGAGGGTAATATTTGGGGCATGACACTTACCCCTCAATTTTCAAGATAAATCGAGATGAAAGATACATTAGTTTTGGAAATAATAAAAGTGTTACTGCTGGGTTTTGAACCCATGTGCATTTAACTTTACCTCTTTGTTTTAATTCTTCCGAGGTGATAAATAGTGAGTTTTCATGTCGCCCTTCGTTACCTTGCTTCTATAGTTGAGGTATTATACATTTCACATCTGAGGTAAGAAGCGATTTTGTAGTAGTGATATACAACCAAGGGGAAAGAAATTATCAAAAGAACTACAAGAAAACAAAGGTTACTATGAGTGCAACTTCCGTTAGATGTGTTTTGTAAGATGTCAAAACTAGGATACTTTAGCGTAAATGTATATTGGACGGTATCCTCTGAATCTCTATGTGCATCTTAGCATTAGGAAACATAAAAGCATTTGGAAACAATGTGGAAAAGGTCTCATGCATCAAACATGCATGAAAAAAAACTCATTTTTTTGTGAAAAATAGCAGTACAGGTCGACACATAGATTTATAGGTCGACCTATAGAAAAAATTCTCTGACTATAGGTCGACACATAGAACTACAAGTCGACCTATGGAAATTTTTTCTTGGCTATAAATCGACACATGAAGTCTATAGGTTGACATGTATGCTGTTGTATTAAAGCTTATGACCTTTGTTTCATGCACCGAATCTTCAGGCCGACACATAGGGAGCACATAACTGTCATAGGTCAACACATGACCTTGGACAGGTCGACCTATGCATCGAACAAGTCGACACATAACCTGTATAGGTCGACTTATCTGATATTTTCTTCAAAAATTCATATTTTTCTATTTTCCTTTGCATTTCCTTTTGTCCTAAATCACCCATGCATATAAATACTTCATACATGCATGCTTCTCTAGTAAGGTTTCTAGAGTGAGTAAAACCTACATGAATCTAGGATTTTAAAGCATCTCATCATCTTCAATTCAATTTATGCATCACACAATCAAACCACACATAATCATTTTTTTGATTGGGTGCCATCTAGATTAGGATTGATAACGTCCAATTAGGTTTGTTATACCGAGAATATTGGGTTGTGATCTTTGAGGGATTCAAATAAGAAAACCGGTTTAGGATTTTCCTTCAAGATCTTTAGGGTTTGAAGGTTTTTGACAATATTGTGCAATTCAAATCCGATCGAGTGAAATCCTTGAGGCTAGGTGTGCCAACAAGGGATTAATGTGAAACGGTGGATCGTGTTGAAAAATCTTGGGTTCAACAAGTGTGCGATTGAGATTAATTCAGCCGGGTGAAAGCCTTGAGACTAGGAGGTTGTTCAAGGAAGTAGCAACAAAAGGTGAATTTAAGTGGCATTGTTGGTTACATGATCATGCGCTTGGGATTAATTAAGTCAGGTGAAAGCCTTGGGACAAGGGGTGCCTTGCAAGGAAGTAGAAACAACAGATGAACTGAAGCGGCATGGTTAGTTACTTGCTCAAGATTGATCAAGGTTTTTGGAGGTACTAGAGTCAAGAACAAGCTTAGGTTTGTGAGGTTTGATTTCTCATCTCTTGTATTCATACATTTGTGAAGTAAGATATATTATATTAATATCTCAATTCAAATCCGAATTGAGGGCAGAAGTACCCATAGTGAGGTCGATTTGGGAACTTCCTAAACAAATCCTTATGTACTCTCTCTCTCTCTCTCGTTTCTTTTTCGGTTCACAAATTATTGATTACTTTGAACTTTTGATAAAAAAAAATTGGATAATAACTTTTGAATTCATTGTTAAATTATGATAATCACATATCATTTAGTAGTCATTGGTTTCTAAGAACTACAAACATTATACTAATATTCAAACTTTGTTGATTGCACGCAAAGTGTTTGACAAATTGTTTAAACTAGTTTTTCGTGTGTTGTTATCATTGGAGATAGATCGTTACTATAGTATAGAATTCAATTTAGTGCTTGAAGTGTTGATAAATTAACTTGTGAATTATTATCATACCATTGGTACATATACACCTATTTAGTCTTTTCAATAGTAGGTTCGGTTAGACGGTTTTGGATCCGAGAAATATTTGGAACTTACTTTCGTCCCATAAGTTTTTCTAAATTAAAATTTTAAATAAATTTTAACTTGGGATCTATTCCCCCCCCCCCCCCCCTTCTAGATCTAGGCCTATCGTCTAACAGTTACAACTTACTTTCCTTAGACAAAGATTCTAAGAACAACAACAAGGGCAGTACAAAGAATGATCAATACAAAATAACTTTTAAAAAATAAAGGTGATATAAACTGGAATCAAAACCATAACATCCAAGATAACCAAGGGATCCCCATTAATAACCAAATCATTAGGATAAACAATATGGAAAGTAATAGGAATGACAAAGGCAAAAGGAAAAGGAAAGAAGATGAAGAAAATGAGGTTTACCAGAACTAGAAGAAGTATAAGAAGGACCAGAACAAGAAATTTCTACAGAAGGATAACATCAGAGATAATGAGGACCAATGAATTAATACAAAGAAAGGAAAGGAAAAAGTAGACAATTACAACAAGCATTATTATGAACTATTTGATATATGACATGTTTCAAGAATTCTGGATATTAACTGGAATTAGGATAGCAACCATACCTCCAGAAGAATAACTAATGGGTTTCATGGTGAGTGCTCTAAAGGTCAAATCACTCTACAGAACAATAAAGACAACAAAATAACCTGGAAGAAAGAAAATCATATTATTATTGGAGATCATAACAAAAACATCAGATATCAGTAAAATAAAATAAAGGTTAAGAAGGATAAGAATAATATATATGGTATCAACCTTAACAAGCAGAAGGATCATAACAGATGGAACTTTTTAAAAACACTTAGCATATCAATAATTCTAATAAAAAGTGGAAGAAATAAGATAATCAAGAAAATAAAGAGAGAGAAGAAAGGAATAATACCAACATAAATTAGATAAAAGATCTGGAAGATGGGGAAAGTAATACCTAGCAAAACAAAGACAATGAAAACAATAAGGATATAGATAATATGGAATAAATAAGGTTACTCAAACCCCATAGTAGCAGAGGGTCAAGCTATCATGAATGGGTTAGATATTGTAGTAAATATGTAGTCCATGAAGGTTATTGTATTCACGAATTGAAAAATAATTATGGATATGATAGAGAAAGAGAGTATCAAGGGAAACTGATGGAAGAAGGAATAAGGAGAAGTTAGGGTTTCGTTGAATTGTAGAAGCGACATTATTTGGGATAACACTCGCATTGGCTGGAATGTGAGCAAAAACAGATAAACCCTGATGAGTCTGGGTGATGGTTCAATCCATTATGTCAAAGAGAGGATAATTTCAAGGCCCAATATATAGCCATAAAAGTATCCGGATATGCATATTTGGAATCACCCTGTACCAAAATCACAAAAAAACTGTGTAAACAAAAACATAAAATGTAAACCATAACACTTGTAAACTGAAATAGTTGAGATTTACACCATAATTGTTGAATATATATTACTTATGTATTAAATCGTATCAAGATTACATCGTTGACGATAATACATTCAAAAAAAGTGTATCAATTACAATAAAAAATGTATCAAAAGATGCATCAATGTATAAATCTACTACTGGTTCCTCCTTCAACTTTTACTTATTTGATTCTCTTTCAAGGTCGCTCAATTTGGTGAACTTTTCCATCCTTTCCAGAAATTGATTCGGCCAAGTTTTCGCCTCTCTTGTGGAATGTGTCATCCACTATAATGATGTATTTGGTATAGGATACCCTGATTTCAAATAATCCTCAACAAAATGTAATGATTTTTAAAGATACCCAATACACATGATGTGTCCGGATGGATCTTGAGGTGAGCCGCTCTGAAGTGGAAAAAATATCTTAGAGAAACCATATCTTGTCAAATTGATGCACACTATGTTATATGAACTTACTACCAGATGACCTATTTCAGAGAAGCACGCCCATTTTGACTATGGTACAGAACCACTAACACAAGGAATAAAAGCATCTTGAATTGCATCAAAATGTTCTTTTTCCCGTATAGAAGTGTATAAAATTCCCTATGCAAGTAATGAGAGATGAAATAAGTGAATTTTACCTTAAATTGCAGCTTCTTTTACGCCATTTGATGTGATAAAACACAAAAGTGATGATTTGGAGTCAAAAAGTTGATTGAGAATAATTTTTTTAAGGGTTTTCGGTTATGAAAGTGATATGGAGTGTGGGAGAGATGATCATGCAAGGTGATGATATATTCAATTTTCCGCTTGACATTTTCGAAGATGCATTTTCAATAATGTCATTGAATGGTTAAATAAACCAACTCAATGAAAAATATGAAACAAATGTGGTTCAAGGTTGTTTTCGGAGATACATCTCCGAATACACCCCAAAAAATTTCGTAGATGCATCTTTGAACAAATTTTGAAAAAGAAAAGGATGATTGCTTAATTTACGAAAGATAAAATGCTTTAAGGTGCATTTGGAGATTCATTTCCGTAAATAGCTAAAGGCAAATTTGAATTTTCAATGGTGTTAACCACATCTTTAGGACGGAAAAACAAATTCCCTAAATTTAATAGGGATATTGGACCAAGAAGATAAAGCATAATGTAAAAAAGCCTGGTTGATTACCAAAATTAATGGATTTTTTCATTTAAAGAAAAGGCTTAATTTGTACCATCTAGTATGATTCTTTTAGAAAATTCAGAATTTAAAAGAATTGGACTTAGTTCTTAGATTGATCAACAATATTGTATTGAAGATTGATAATAATATATTTTTTATTTATTTGTTAAGATGACACTTATTTTAAAATAGAAAGAGTAAGAGACTTTGATAGAGAACTCAAAACTTGGAGGTTGAGCCATAAAAAATTTAAAAATATTTCACATATTTCTTATTTTTTTACACTTGTGCGACACTTGGTTAAGACTTACAAAAATATTGAAGTGTTATTAATTCATTTCTTGAATATCCATGATTTTTTAATCTGATTTAAATTAACTATTTCCTCAACTGAACTAACCAATTTTTAGTTAATTTAGATATGTAAATGATATGAAATTGGTTTATAAAAAGCATGCACAAATATGAAATTTCTACACCTACTTGCTTCTATGTGAGTTAGAAAGATATCTCTAAAATATAATGATATCACAAATCCAATAATTTGCAAATGTTGTTTTTATTGAGATAATCCAATTTTCAAACTGATCCATATAGAAAAAGAATCCAACAACTCTCAATGCTTATTATATATTATACATTTAATAAAACAAACCATGAATAAAATCTAAATAAGTGCTAAGAATCTCTATATTATTTTTTTAGAATACTATATCTTCATATCATAAACCCCAAAAACGTTGTTGTTAAGAGGGTGATTTATCAAGATGCAACTTATTACCACTTGAAAAGTTAGAACAAGAGGGATGATTAATGCTATCATGACATGATCATCGAGTCTATCACCATGCGATGATTTCTTTAGTACTGGAAGATGATCAGTATGCAACATAATACTACAAAGAGTGTCTTTATTGTGAAAGTTGTTAAACAATTGCTAGTCTTTTATTGAAGGTTACTTACATGATCGACCAAATAATCCTAAGATATAGTGCTAAAATATTTTGTTTATAATTTTGTGTAGAAACGTAAGGGATTTCGACTTGGTCGAAATCGTCGAGAAAATTAATGTGAAAGGTGATTTCGACAGTGTTAAAAAAGGCTAGAAAGTTGTAAAACAAATGTAAAGTGATAATGAAATTAAAAGAGAAATGAAAGTAGTGAGAACTTGTTTCTCTCTAACGCTGAGAACTTTGAGTCTTTTTGAACTTTTCTGTAGTGAAATCAAATGAACACACTAAATCCTAATACTAGAACTCCTATTTATACAGGTGTACAATAACTATTTCATTATGTTTGTTTCCTCAGCCTTTGCCACATAGATTTTTGCATGCATCTCGCTTATGAATGTTTTCCACGTTTTCCTTGGGATAAGACTGAGAAGTATTTATTCATTTTGAACAAAATGCTTCTTCGTGCCTAAATAACTTCTAATCGACACATCTTGTTACTGTCGAAAACCTGGGCAACCATGTCGTCGAAATGCTAGAGGAAATATTCCCTTTTCCTGAAAAATACTAAGTCTCATTTGTATCTCTCATCTTGAGACTCCGAATTTGGCAACATAACATGTCAACAATCATATAATTAAACTCAACTTGTTCCAAGCCTTTCTCATTATATTGAGATATTTTCCCTTGTCTAAAATCCCAGCTAACAGAGTGAGAATACCAGTGACAACCTCGTTCCGTCGCTCAAGGGGTGTTATACATTCATGTGTTCACGAAAATAAATAACTAAATTATAATTTTTGACTTTATTATTTTGAAATACAAGTGAAAATCATAAAAAAAAACTACCATCTTGAAATTTCTTGAGTATATGCTTTAAGTAGTTCTTCTACCATAATCACTTGATGTTCCACGTTTGTATTAGGAAAGCTATAAAAATGTGTATATGTTAATGACATTATAAATACATACATTTGTATATATAATCAAGATTATATAAAAATAGCATGTAAAAAGAGAATAAACTTGATACATCCCATTTTTGGATGGCAAAATCAATTCTCTTAAAAATTATATTCATTGTCTTAGGCGCTAGAGTAAAGAATAACATTAAGTAAAAACTATATTCATTGCCTTATGAAGGGATCTAACTATTTATACCTTCTATCTATTCGAATGTCAACAATGTTAAATTTTTTATTATCTATTTTTGTTCCTCTGTTAGATGGATCATACTTGTCACAATAAAATTTATGTGTAAGAATGACATAGAAGTCATCTTCACCGCCTTCTGTAACTTCTTTTGTGAATACATTATTGTTTAAGGATTTTACCCTTATGTCCATGATTGAGTGTGAAGTTTATATATGTTCAGGAAATATGTGTCTCATTCATTTGCACGTTGAACTGGACCTTAAGAAAATATTCTCAAATGGAGGATTCCTAAAGTTGGTGCAACAATGTGCGATAGTTGTTGCTTGAACCATGTTAAATAATAACCATGTACGTGATTGGCATATGATTGTTCAACCATGGTTTGAAAGTAGTAGGTCTTAAATTCCCTATATTGATATTACATATTAGTTAAAAGGTAATTATTTTTATATCTAACATGTTCAAAATAAATATGTACTTAATATACTTACTCAAGATATAATTTAACTTCAGTGTAGTTAATCAACGCATACACATTAACAGATTACAATCTTTTTTTTATCAGCCAATGCACATTTGTCTTTCCAAAAGAATTATGAAAGAACCAAAGACTAATAAGGCAAATGGAATCATTTCACTAAATTCAACTTCATTCCTTGTTATTATTGGTGTCAACATCAAGTGATTGAAATAATAAAAGCAAAAATGTGATGTTTCCCATTGCAAATAATATGCTCATATAGATCCCTCAACTTTTGTCTTATTTTTCACTAACTGCTTTGAATCACCCATGAATATTTCAAAAGGATATATACATATATATTTAACATGTCTGCTAAGCAAAGTTTCAAAAGCAAGATGCACAGGAATATGTTCCATAGAATCAAAGAAACCGGGAGGAAAAAATTGTTCCATCTTACATAGAATGGTTAGAATATTTTGGTCTATTTTAATAAGGTCGTCTACTCTTAAAGTTAATGCACAAGTGTCTTTAAAAAATTGACTATCTTCATTAAGTGAATTAAACACATGGTTGGATAGTGCGTTGAAGACAATTGGAAGCAATTGTTCCATTAAAACTTGACAATCATAAATTTTTGTTCCATACAACTTCCTAGTGTTGGTGTCAAAAAACCTAGGATTCTGCTACTAGTCTATTGCTTGTTTACTTTGATTATCGTTTTAGTAATTGAGTCTCCTCATAGTTATGTATTTTCACATCTTTTAGAGTAAAACATTTTTCACTAAAACATATTTTTGAAGGCATAAAATAGGTCATTGACCTAAAGTCGATGCAAAGTGATTCAAGTTAATTAGCATAAAACTCGAAGGGTCACTGACCATAATGCCACATGTATCTATTTCAGTCTCGGTACTCAAAACTGAGAAAATGCATGTTACTATTGCATCTATCAAGTCATACACCGTGCAATTGGATGATGTCGAAAATTTAGATATTCCAACACCTCAACGTCGCTAGGCTCCTGACCTTCTGTCCGAAGATGGGCCTGAATGATATCTCTAGCACCTTCCCTCCTTTGCAAGTTTGTTCTCACCACATCTTCTGACAAGATACGATGGAGTATAAGGAGTTCGGTACAATTCTTTCTTATGCCAATATCTGATATAAGGGCGTTTAACGACCAGAAGAATAATTTTCTTCCTCCAAGGAATTCCCATATACCCTTTCTGATTCAAAATCGTCAAATATGGATATGATTTATGGTCCTACGTGATTGCTACTAAAAGATGGGAGATGAGAATTCGGGGATGACCCACATAAAGTTTCCACTTCATAATCACTCACTAAATCAACATTATTACCAATCATCTTGGTTAAAAAGTAAGACATTCTAAAAGAAAATCTTGAGTCAGAAGGGTGCATGGTTATGGGAGATTTATGAAGCAGGAGGAATCAAAAAGGCGAAAGCTTTAAGCGATGCTCTGAATCACTTCTAGTGACACCCTCAAGGAAGAAAGAACGAAGACGTTTCTCTAGAAAGTAATTGTAAGATTGTAAGCTAAAATATTGTAAAAACTTCCAAATACTCATCTTGAATCTCCAAGTTACATTATACTCATCTTGAATCTTAAAATGAATTAGGCGTTCGAGTGTTAAATGTAACACCCAGATTGATTTCGAGATTACCGACTGACCTACAAACCAACACGAGTCTTTTAAGCATGTTTTCTCCTTACTCACACACTTTCCGGGAATCTTCCCAGAAGGCCGCTCATCCAAATACTACTCAGAGTCAAACACACTTAACAATGAAGTTCTTATTTCTTAGGATACCAAAAAAAGATGCATCTTGTTGGTATAGGTAGCACCAATCAACCTTTATAAGTCTTCCTTCAACCATGCAGTCTCATACATGCACAACCTCAGGATTCGTTCATTCCAATGTGAATTCGGGAGACCACTCCCTACCCTCTTTGGCCTCGGGTGTTACAACTATTCACCGTCCTCTTCGGCCTCAGATGTTAGATGTTCTCCAACTTCTGCTTGATTTGTCCCCGAACCACATCGTATTGGGAAAGGTCTTCTCTAATACCAATCAATCCTTATAAGGTTTTCTTCAACCATGTAGTCTCATACCTGCACAACCTCAAGATTCTCTCATTTCAATGTGAATTCGGGAGACCATTTCCCGTCATCTTCGGTCTTGGATGTTATAATCACTTCCCATCCTATTCGACATTGGATGTTACATTAACCATGTAGGTCGACCTAACACTACCATAAAAGAGATCAGAACCACCATTCAAGATCAACACTAATTCAACTCTCTTCATTTATGGGTCTTTCGTAAAGTTAGAACGTTTATTTTTTATTCTCAACCAGACAAAATACTAAATCTTGAAACCTTAGAAAACAGTCTCTCAATTGAGAAATATTTTTTATTGTCGAGAAAGTATTTTTATATAAAATCTTTTTTAGTTTAAGATATAGCTCGAACAATCAAAATTTATCAAGGGAATATATGAAATAATTGAAACTCATTATTGATGAAGTTAAAGTATCTTAAATCAATAACACGTTCCAAAAAGTGGAGCATGTTTGAAAATCGTGCGCAGAAAAAATATTATTCCATACGTGTGTAGTTGTTACCAAAGTATACACAGTCATTGATTACAACTAGTCATGATGTTATATAAAAAAAAACACCAATTTGACATGGTGTGTCAAAAATGTCAATTTTTAACTACATTAGAAAATTAACATTTTAGTGGCATATGTATTTGTAACATATACAAGTTCAAAGTAGAATAGCTTCTTCCAAACAAAATGAAATAGTTTTTCATGCAAAAACATTCCTCGAAGCACTGTCCATTCAGAAGTCAGAGACATTCCTCTAAGCATACAGAAAATATAAAATTTCTACATCTACTTGCATTTGAATTAGAAAGACTCTCTAAAGTAACATCACATCACAAATCCAATAATTTACAAATATTATCTCTATTAAGATAAACAAATTTCCAAACTTGTCCATATAGGAAAAAGAACCCTACGACTATAGATTTCAATCGTAGCACACTTTCAGAATCCAATCTTTCACTGTGAGTCGGTCCTCACTATTGTCAATGTTTATTGTACACCATGCATTTAATAAAACAGACCATGAATAAGATCCAAATAAGTGCTAACAATCTTTGTATTGGTCTTGAGAATACTATATTTTCATAAAGGATCACTTTATAATTAATAACGACGAAAGATAAAATAAATATTCCCCAAAAGGCAGAAATAATGATAGAAGCCGTCCGCGAAACAAGATCCACTTCTACAAATGATATTGCGCTTGTTAATAGAAAAATCATCATGGTCCCAAAGATGCCGGTGTTATTAAGAGGATATGATGCAGCAATGCAAAATAGCACTAATTGAATGCAGAAAACAAAAGGGACGATCACCGCGATCATGACATGGTCATCAAATCTACCATCGTTCAATGAATACTTTACTACAGGGAAGATAATCAGTAAGCAGCATAACGTTACAGAGATTCCGAAAATTTGATTCATCCTAATTTTGTTGGTCCTATTAAAAACATACATGAATAACTTGTGAGTTTTTGTTTTAAAATCATAGGGAAAAAAGTTAAAGAAAAAATTATACCATTTTACGTCCATTACTATAGGAATGACTTCAGGTGGTGGTTCTACCACAATCACTTGGTATTATGCAAACCGAACTAAACCAAATCAAACCGTATTATGTTACAATCTAAACTTCATTTATCCCACATCCAACTCAAAACCCAAACATATTATGTCTTAACCTTACAAATATATTATAAACATTACCATAAAAAATTATTTCATATTCTTCCCTCTATTTTTAAAATATATTTTTATTTGTATTAAGAAATAATTTTTAATAATAAATATTAAGTAATTATTAAATATTAAATATAATTGAAAATTTTAATAATATATTTATGGTTGAAATATTAAATAGACTAAATATTTTATAAACTAAATATTTTATATTTAATAAAATAAATATTAAATTAATTAAATAGTTGAAATATTAATAGCATTAATAGTTGAAATACTAAATAGTTGAAATAATATGACATAATGATTTAATCTATAATAGTTTAAATATTTAATAAACTATTTAATGATATTTACATTATTTTATAATATCAATAAAAATCAAATTAAAATATAATATTAAATAGTATAAAATAAAAATTAGTTAATTAAATAGTTATTTCAATCATAAGTATTAATATGAAGTAAAAAATAGTTTATTAAATAATATAAAATATTAATACTGAAGCACTTAATAAAATATTAAGTAATTTATAGTTGAAAATGAATTAATAATTGAAATGTTAATACATTTATAAAATATATATTCTTGTTGCAATTTTATTTTCAATTGAAATGGTTGGTCTAATAGAAATATAATTATATGTAATTGCAAAGTTGATGAGTTCAATCCCTAATCAAATTAAGTTTTGAAATTTTGCCTTTTTAAGATTTAAGGCCCACTCTGAGATAAAGTTTTAAAATTTTATCTTTATAAGATTTAAGGCCGCGAAATTATTGGAGATTAAAATAAATGAAAATTTTAAAAAAAAACCTGTCACGTCAACAACGATGGCCAAATTATTATTTTTAGCGGAAGTTTAACGTCAGGGGCTAATCCCAAAAGGAAATCAATTGTTAGGGACTCAGATAAAAAAAATACACGGACCAAAATCAAAAACTCACTAAATTACACGGGCCAAAATACTATTTAAGTCATTATATTATTATCAATTTAAAATAAAATATAAAATATATAATTTATTTTAATATTTATAATAATATAATTATCATGAATAAATTTTAAGCATTAGTAATTTTTATAATTTGCATAAAATAAATTTCGAAGATTTTATAATAATTCAGATTTAAATATTTCAATATTAAAATTTAAATAAAAATGAATATTTTAAAATTAAAATTCAAATAATTATCAACGAATAAATATCATAATTATCATATTTGCTCTCCTTTTCATTTTTTTTTTTAAAACTAACACTTTCAACTAAAATACCAAAATAACCAAAATTTCAAAAAATATATCAAAATAACCACTTTTTTAAATTGACGCATCCAACTAAGATCCAAATGAGGCGTCCAGAATGTAGGCGTATGCATTCAAAACCAATGCGTGTAGGTGTCACATACATGCCTTGGTGCCACATGCATTGACGCATGCACCTTCCATTTTATTTTTTAAGTTGTTTCCGATGATGGTGACCGTTTACTGTTATTTACTACTTTTTGATGAATTTGGTGAGTTGAGATAACATGTTGTGATGAAATTAATTGTCGGTGATGTATTTTGCGTATATATATATATATATATATATATATATATATATATATATATATATATATATATATATATATATATATATATATATATATATATATATATAAATGGGCATATCTAATGAGAATGCTAGTTTTCTGTGAGAATGATAAGAATAATTATTAGCTTTTATGTTAAAAATAAATGATTGAGATTAAAAAATTCATTTAAAGAACATGTTTTTTCGTATGAATAATAAATGATGAAAGAGACACACATGTTCTTTGAATGAACTTTTTAATCTCAACCATTTATTTTTAATCTAAAGGCTAATAATTATTCTTATCATTTTCATGTAAAAATAGCATCTTCATTCGATATGCCCCATATATATATATATATATATATATATATATATATATATATATATATATATATATATATATATATATATATATATATATATATATATATATATATATATATATATATATATATATATATATATATATATATATATATATATATATTTGTGAGTTGTTATATGGTGACGCATTATGGTGAAGCATGTGATTCAAATGTGAAACATTGGTCATGATTTTTATATTACATTGATGTGGTATTTTCATGCATCAGGAATATCAGAGATAGGGATTGATGATTATTAAGATTAAATTAGTCATATAATACTGATGTCCCAATATTGGTGATGGGATTATTCAGTTACATAACTTTGATATCCAACTTGGTGAGTAGATTGGTATCACAAGCATTTGGGGATGAGTATATTGCATAAACATCTGCACTTATGGTTGATGATGGTTGTGAATATCATATAAATATGATGGTAATTGGTAATGATTGTGAATGATATGAATACGTTAATGCTTGAGTGTGTTTTCCTTTATTGCTTTATACACCGCTAATAATTTTGAACGTATTCTCACTCATGTTGCTTTGTTTATGGTGTTTTGAACTCCCCTGGGTTACAAATAATCAAGTAGAGGAGTTGTTGTTGTTTAAGCTAGAGGTTGGCGTTGAGGCCTATTAAGTTTCCGTATTGTTTTTCAATTCTTTTAGTTTGGAGTCACTCTGATATGTAATATTGAGGACATGTTGTTTGCTATAGGTTAAGTTCTCGCGGAGATGGTTTTGAATTATTTCATTATCTTTTGGTGTTGATACTTTTTATGTTGAAGTTTTATTCCGCTGCTTTAATAAATGTGATATGTTGTTGAGTAAAATGTTCTGTGAAGAATGTGAAATGCAATATTTTTGAAATGTAATGAAATTATTTTATAAATAAAGAGTTGGGGTTCTAAAGTGTTACATAGTTGGTATCATACTAGGTCGGTCCATCAGGCCTAGGTTGTGACTAATTTGTACCCTTATGTATAACATGTGTCTGAACATTATCGATGCTTTACAATTATTTACTCTACTTAATGCAATTGGTTAACTTGTTTGATCTGGTTGTGTAGAGAGAAATCGGTGGCAGAAACGATCTTGCGGTTACTGATGCTTTATAAGCAACGACTAATGTGATGGCGCAAGCGAATGAAGCTTTGCAGGAGAACCAGAATCATAATACGGGTGCTGATAGATTTTATGGGCTCAGAAAGTTTTAGAGGAATAATCCACCTACTTATAAGGGGAGATGTGATCTTGAGGGTGCTCAGAGTTGACTCAAGGAGATTGAGAAAATATTTTGAGTTATGGGTTGCACGGATGAGCAGAAAGTGTTATTTAGGACGCATATGTTATCGAAGGAGGCTAAGTATTAGTGGGATAACACTCGTTGGTGGTTGGAGACTGTAGGTACTTAGATCACTTGGGAGAACTTCAAGAAATAGTTTATGCAAAAGTATTTTTCGGAGGATGTTCGCAGTAAGAAAGAGATTTAATTCCTTAAGCTAAAATAAGGAAATATGACTGTTGTAGATTATGCAACAAAGTTTGAAGAGTTGGTGAGATTTTATCCCCACTATAATGGTGTGGAAGCTGAAGGGGTGAAGTGCATAAAGTTTGAGAGTATCTTATGTCCTAAACCAATCAATTCATTAGTTATCATAAGACACTACTACAAAAAACACATTTAACTTCAGAGACAAAGTTGATTTAACCTCGGTTCACGAGGCGAGGTAACGAAGGACGTCATGAAAAAATTTCATTTTACCCTTTAGTTTTAGAATAACCGAGGGGATAATTGAAATGGTCATTTGTTCTATCCCCAACAATAGCTTTTTTATATTTTTAAATGTTATTTTTCCTCTTGCCATTGAAAAGAATATAGTTGTCCTTCTGACTAATAACTTTTCATCTACCTACGATACTTCAAGGACTTTGAGCGGATCCATGAGTACAATTTGGGGCCCGCTTGTTTGGTTTACTTCTACTTTAAGTTATATGAAGGTTGTATGTGGAAGACGAAATAAATGACATGCAATATCACACTATTGACAATAATATTTATTGGTCTTTTAGTGTTTGTGTGTCATTCTTATTACACTTTTACAACACCCTTACTAATGATTCATGTATTCTAACACTTTTCAGGATTATATCCTTAAACACTTCTCACGCATCACCGACTAGTCGTGTGTACCAACCTATATGAGGATATGCTTCGTGGTTCTGCATTCGCCCAACTCAGAGGGAACCAGACAACAAAGCCATTCAAAGTCTATCCCGACTTCTTGTTTTAAGAGGATATACACTTTCATTCGTACGTCGGTAACCGTGAGATGCGACCCTTTGACGAAATAGTCTTATACTCTGGATGGTTAACTTCCAGTTCACTTCTGATGTTTCCTCATCTACCTGAGGGCATCATGTGGCAGTTTGGCTACATGCAGTCTATTCCTAGACACCATGTTGCCTCTGGTCCTTCGTCTATGACACCTAGATATATGGATGTTATGTTTGATGATTATATTAATCATCTGGTATAAGAGGAGGCACAAAGTACCTTAACTGAGATTGACTCAAGCTATATAGACGGATACATCTGGTGGTTCTTTAGGATGTCACATCCTTATATGGTACAAGATGCTCTAGAAGATCCACTGAGGCCAACTCATCCGGAGATACTAGAGAAGAAGCATGATAGGGAAGATCATGCTCATGACGTGTTGCATAGATGTTATCATATTATGGAGTTTGGGCAAGCGAGTATTGATAGAGCTCTCTTTCCGGATGGCTCTAAGGTGAGAGACATTTTATAGGCTATGATAAGGAATACATGAGAGACACTGATGTACACGAGGAAACATTGGAATATGGGGGACCGAGGAGTCTGAGGAGCTCGAGTCCGTCATACACAGTAGTATATAATATTTGTACTTTGGATTTATTATCGATTGTATTTTACTTTGAATTATTTCAACTTCATTGTGTATTTTGATTTCATTATGTATCGGTTGATGACTTATTTTAACCATATGAATTTATATGTCATTTTTTGCATATTGATTTTATGGTTTAATGCTCGTCATATTAAACCTTCACTATATCATCAAATTCATGGAGTATCAATAAAATAAACTTAACATTTATTGTCTTGTGTGGTTACGGAGATGCATTTTTGTATACATCTGGTGTGTATATGGAGTTGCATCTTCGTGTCAATATATGTTTCAAAGGGCCCCTAAAGGGATGCATGAGGCGTGTATTGAAATATTTCGGAGATGCATCTCCTGATTTTTTTTACAAAATATATTGGTGTGACTCAGTTTTAACATTTTGAGTTAAGACAATAGTGCGTCTGAAGATGTATCTCTGAAATCTGAGAGATATTTTTGAATTTTCATAGGATGTTTTTCCACCACATAAAGTGAAATAAGAAATCACCAATATTGTATTGAAAATTGATAATGATATTATTTTTTGTATTTTGTTAAGATGATACTTATTTTAAAATAGAAAGAGTAAGAGGCTTTGTTAGAGGACTCAAAACTTGGAGGTTGAGCCATAAAAATTTAAAAAATATTTCACGTATTTCTTTTTTTTACACTTGCTCGACACTTGGTTAAAACGTACAAAAATGTTGAAGTGTTATTAATTCATTTCTTGAATTAACCATGACTTTTTAGTGTGGATTAAATTAACTATTTCCTCAACTGAACTAACCAATTTTTAGTTAATTTAGATATGTAAATGATATGAAATTGGTTTATAAAAAACATACACAAATATGAAATTTCTACATCTACTTGCCTCTTTGTGAGTTAGAAAGATATCTCTAAAATATAATGATATCACAAATCTTATCATCGATGAAATAAGACTCACTTCTATAATTGATATTGCACTTCTTAGCAAATAAATCAACATAACCCCAAAAGCGTTGTTGTTAAGAGGGTGATTTATCATGATGCAACTTATTACCACTTGAAAAGTTAGAACAAGAGGGATGATCAATGATATCATGACATGATCATCGAATCTACCACCATGCAATGATTTCTTTAGTACTGGAAGATGATCAGTATGCAGCATAACACTTCTGAGAGTGTGTTTGTTGTGAAAGTTGTTAAACAACAGCTAGCTTTTTATTGAAGGTTACTTACAGGATCAACTAAATAATCTTAGGACATAGTGCTAAAATATTTTGTTTATAGTTTTGTGTAGAAACGTAAGGGATTTCGACTTGGTCGAAATCGTCGAGAAAAGTAATGTGAAAGGTGATTTCGACAGTGTTAAAAAAGGCTACCAAGTTGTAAAACAAATGTAAAGTGACAATGAAGTTAAAAGAGAAATGAAAGTAGATTGACAAAGAACATAAAATGAAATAAAAAGCTCTGCATTTGAATGAAAATTGTGTTTCAAGATTCATACATTTTCTTAGTGGAACTCGTTTCTCTCTAACGCTGGAAACTTTGAGTCTTTTAGAACTTTTATGTAGTGAAATCAAATGAGCACACTAAATCCTAACACTAAAACTCCTATTTATACCAGTGTACATTAACTGTTTCATAACGTTTGTTTCCTTAGCCTTCGCCACGTAGATTTTTGCATGCATCTCGCTTCTGAATGTTTTCCACATATTCCTTGGGATAAGACTGAGAAATAGTTATTCATTTTGAACAAAATGCTTCATCGTTCCTAAATAACTTTTGATCAACACATTTTGCTACTGTCGAAAGCTTGGGCAACGATGTCGTCAAAATTCTAGAAGAAATATTCCTTTTTCCTGAAAAATACTAAGTCTCATTTGTATATCTCATCTTGAGACTCCGACTTTGACAACATAACATGTCGACAATCATCTAATTAAACTCAACTTGTTCCAAGCCTTCTAATTATATTGAGATATTTTCCCTTGTCTAAAATCATAGCTAACAGAGTGAGAATACTAGTGACAACCTCGTTAGGTCGCTCAACGGGGTGCTATACATTCATGTGTTCACGAAAATAAATAACAACATTATAATTTATGAGTTTATTATTTTGAAATCCAAATGAAAATCAGAAAGAAAAGTGTTGAGAATGTGTCAAGTGTGAGTAGTGTGGATAATAGTCCCACATTGGTTGATAATGTGGAGACTTGAGCATTTATAAGTGAGAGAACCCACTCACCTATCACCTTAAGGTTTTAGGTGAATATGTGGTGTGTCTCTCACAAAGGTGTTGCTCTAGAAAAGGAAGTCCCACTATGTTCAATGCTCCCTAGTGAAAAATCTCCCCCAACAATTGGTATCTAGAGCTCCGGTTCGGATTCATTGGGAAACACGGGAAACACGAGTGAACGTGAGGTCTTGTGTGTTTGATTTTGATTCTTAGATTCGTGTTGAATCTTGAACAAAATCTGATCAGAATTTTAATTCTGTGGGTTGGGAAACACTGTGTGAGAAATCTGAGTGTACTGTGCAAGGTAGAAAGATGAACGGAAACGGCAACATGAACACCAAACTTCCAGTATTTGACGGTAAAAACTGGAATCGTTGGATGATCCAAATGCGTGTACTGTTCGGTGCTCAAGATGTCCTAGATCTTGTCACTGATGGTTATGTTCCGGTAGCAGCAGATGCGACGGATGAACAGAAAAACGCGCAGAAGGAAGTAAGGAAGAAGGATCAGAAAGCATTGTTCTTCATTCATCAATGTGTTGATGTAAATGTGTTTGAGAAGATTGCAGATTCAACGACAGCAAAGGCTGCGTGGGACACACTGGTTAGATGTTATGGTGGTGACGCATCAGTGAAGAAGGTGAAGCTTCAGTCCTTGAGAAAGCAATACGAGAATCTCAACATGAAGAATAATGAGAAAGTTTCTGAATACATCTCCAGAGTGATTCTGATCACTAATGAGATGAAAGCGTGTGGAGAAACTCTTTCTGAAGAAACAATCATGGAGAAGGTATTGAGATCCCTTACCTCTCAATTTGATTACATTGTGGTAGCAATAGAACATTCCAAGGATCTGAGCACCATGAGAATTGAAGAGCTGCAGAGTAGTCTAGAAGCGCAAGAGTTGCGTTTGACTGAAAGAACTTCTGAAAGGGAAGTAGAGCAGCAGGCTCTGAAAGCAACTTCTGATAGGAGGTATCAGAAGCAGTCAGAAGCCAGGAGAAGATCTGATGGTGGTCAGAAGTCAGAAAGCTCAACCTCTGATAGACAAAAGAATGCTCAGAAGGGAAAAGAGAAGTATGACAAGAAAAAAATCCAATGTTACTGCTGTAAGAAGTTTGGTCACTTTGCTAGAGACTGTTGGTCAAACAAGGAGAGAAAATCAGAAGAAGCAAATATAGCCAGAAGTTCTGATGACGAATCTGTGCTATTGATGGCCTCTGAATCTGGTGATATGGATCTGATAGACTGGTGGTATATGGACACTGGCTGTTCAAATCATCTTACTGGAAACAAGAAATGGTTGGTTGACTTTGACTCTGAAAAGAGGACAAAGATCAGATGTGCTGATGACAAATATCTTAATGCAGAAGGTATGGGAAATGTCAGAGTGATTCTGAACAATGGGAAAACAGCATTGATTCAGAACGTGTGGTATGTACCTGGCATCAGAAGCAATCTGATGAGTGTGGGACAATTAATTGAGAAAGGTTTTTCAGTTACCATGAAAGACAATCTTCTGAAGTTGTATGACTGCAATCAGAAGTTGATTATGGAGTCAGAACAGGGAAGGAATAGAACATTCAAGGTGAATGTCAGAACTGCAGACTCAGAATGTCTTAGTGCAACAAGTGCTGAGAAGGAGAGTGAGCTGTGGCACAGAAGATTTGGTCATTTGAATTTCAGAAGCTTAAAACATCTGAATTCAAAGAAGTTGGTACATGGAATTCCTGCAATTAAGAAGCCTGAAAAGTCATGCAAAGTTTGCATGGAAGGAAAACAACCACGATTGCCATTTGCGTCAGAAACTGCTCCAAGAGCAAAACATGCCTTGGGAGTTGTACATTCTGATGTGTGTGGTCCATTTCCAGTAGCATCGATTGGAGGGAATAAATACTTTGTGTTATTTGTTGATGAATTCACAAGAATGACATGGGTATCCCTTATTAAGTTTAAACACGAGGTGTTTGATGAATTCAAGAAAGTTCTGATGAATGAATTCGAAATGACTGATCTAGGCAAAATGACATACTTTCTAGGGATGGAATTCAGATACTCTGAGAAAGGTATTATTTTGCATCAGCTCAAGTATGAATTAGAACTTCTGAAGAGATTTGAATTAGAGAATTGTAAGATTGCTGTCACACCTTCTGATACAAATCAGAAGCTGGATTCTGACTCTGATGGAAAGGATGTGGACGCTACAACCTTCAAACAGTTAGTTGGTTCTCTGAGGTATTTGTGCAATACCAGACCTGATATTTGCTATTCAGTTGGGATGGTTAGTAGGTTCATGAGTAAACCTAAGTGGTCCCACTACCAAGCTGCAGTCAGGATTCTGAGGTATATCAAGGGAACTCTGAAGTATGGAGTATTATTTCCTTCTGGAAGAAAGGATGAGTCAGAACTTCTGAGTTATTCAGATTCTGATTGGTGTGGAGACAGAGTTGACAGAAGAAGTACGTCTGGGTACTTATTCAAATTTCTGGGAGGTCCCATTTCTTGGTGTTCCAAGAAGCAACCTGTTGTGGCGTTGTCAACTTGTGAAGCTGAATATATTGCAGGTGCTGTTACTGCATGCCAAGCTGTGTGGATTCTGAATCTATTGCAGGATCTGAAGATTAAAGTAAACAAACCTCTGATACCATTTGTTGGGGGAGATTTTTCACTAGGGAGCATTGAACATAGTGGGACTTCCTTTTCTAGAGCAACACCTTTGTGAGAGACACACCACATATTCACCTAAAACCTTAAGGTGATAGGTGAGTGGGTTCTCTCAGTTATAAATGCTCAAGTCTCCACATTATCAACCAATGTGGGACTATTATCCACACTACTCACACTTGACACATTCTCAACACTCCCCCTCAAGTGCGAGTCCACAATGCTCCCCCTCAAGTGAAAGCTCTACTTACTTCTCTTGTATCGCACGGAACGTTTCTTATTCACCCTCTAGGCGCCGTTGACACTCTTCAACGGAACGTTTCTTATTCACCCTCTAGGCGCCGTTGACTTTCGATACAAGTAACCTGGTCCCTTTCTGAAACCAGGCTCTGATACCATTTGTTGGGGGAGATTTTTCACTAGGGAGCATTGAACATAGTGGGACTTCCTTTTCTAGAGCAACACCTTTGTGAGAGACACACCACATATTCACCTAAAACCTTAAGGTTTTAGGTGAATATGTGGTGTGTCTCTCACAAAGGTGTTGCTCTAGAAAAAGGAAGTCCCACTATGTTCAATGCTCCCTAGTGAAAAATCTCCCCCAACAAAAAGTACCATCTTGGAATTTCTTGAGTATAGGCTTTAGGTGGTTCTTCTACCACAATCACTATGTTCCATGTTTGTATTACAAAAGCTATAAAAATGTGTATATGTTAATAACATTATAAATACATACATTTGTATATATAATTAAGATTATATAAAAATGATATGTAAAAAGAGAATAAACTCGCTAGATCTCATTTTTGGATGGCAAAACCAATGCTCTTAAAAACTATATTTATTGTCTTAGGCGCTAGAGTAAAGAATAACATGAAGTAAAAACTATATTCATTGCCTTATGAAGGGATCTTTCTCTTTATACCTTATATATATTCGAATGTCAACAATATTATATTTTTTATTATCTATTTTTGTTCCTTTGGTCGAAAAATCATACTTGTCACAATAAAATTTATGTGTAAGAATGACATAGAAGTCATCTTTACCGTCCTCTGTAACTTCTTTTGTGAATACATTATTTTTTAAGGATTTTTCCCGTATGTCCATGATTGAGTGTGAAGTTTATATATATCCAGGAAACATGTGTCCCATTCATTTGCACGTTGAATTGGACCTTAAGAAAATATTCTCAAATGGAGTATTCCTAAAGTTGGTGCAACAATGTGTGATGGTTGTTACTTGAACCATGTTTAAAATAACCATGTATGTGACTAGTATATGATTGTCCAACCATGTTTTGAAAGTAATAGGTCTTAAATTCCCTATATCTTTATAAAATATAAGTTAAAAGGTAATAATTTTTATATCTAACATGTTCAAAATAAATATGTATTTAATATACTTACTCAAGATATAATTTAACTTCAGTGCAATTAATCAACAAATGCACATTAACAGATTACAATCCTTTTTTTATCAGTCAATGCACATTTGTCTTTCCAAAAGAATGATGAAAAAACCAAAGACGGACAAGGTAAATGGAATTATTTCAATAAATTCAACTTCATTCCTTGTTATTATTGGTGTCAACATCAAGTGATTGAAATAATAAAAGCAAAAGTGTGATGTATCCCGTTGCAAATAATATGCTCATATGGATCCCTCAATTTTTGCCTTATTTTTCACTGACTGGTTTGAATCACCCATGAATATTTCAAAAGGGTATATACACAGATATTTAATATGTCCGCTAAGTGTTCGTTGTTGATTTAGGCGAACAACCTCTGGTTTTCCAAAACTTATTGAATTGAGTTACTTGCAGGATCAACCATACAAATCCTAGGACATGTGCAAATTTAAATAACTTTGTAACTCTTTAGAACAACCTTTGTATCCTTTATTTGGTTTACTAAGTCTTTCATGTACGAAAGATATTGACTAAAAGTGCTTTAGTAAAAGTAAACTTAACAAGACTAAGATAAATGGCGAAAAATAAATGGCGAAGAATAAATTGCATAAAGTAAATGAAAAGGATAAATGACTGGTAAATGTAAAGGAAAATTGGTAAAGAACTTTGAAATTTATAAGATAAAACTTTAAAGAAATGGTGTTTGTTCACACGTACATTTTCCAGATAAGACTCTTTTCTCTCACACGGGTACTTTGAGTATTTTGCAGGAATTTTGTACAAGTTTTCACACACCCATTCCTTTCGCCAGGTGCTTCCACGCGTCTTCTGCCAAACGTTATAACTCTTTTGAATTTGAATTTCCACTTTACGTCGAAACGACGCGTCTCTTCAGACTTGTCGAATTGTCGAAATATCATAACATCATCCATACTTGTCAAAGACGTCTTTTCATCTGCAGACATCTTCTTTTGTCGAAATATCGAACCACCAATCTGTCGAAGTGTCGAAAACACTTATCAACTAAACTTTTGAAAATGCTCTTCAAGTATATATTTCCATTTTTTTTTCTTTTTGCAAGCATCTCCATTTGTCGAAAACACTATTCTGCTTATTAATTTCATGGCGTCAAAAATACATGTATACAAATTGCCCCCCAGCAAAGATGTTTCGACTACTCTGGAGAAACAATCATTTGTTGTCAACCAATATTTCGATGCCATGTCATTTAATTCCACTATTTCCAAGCTTTTATAATCTCAAGTTCCCAAACAGATTCATCATTACACTTTTTCAAAAAACATCATGTCTAGCCCACGTTTAGACCTTACCCCCATCATTTCCTAAACCTAACATCATGGCCTTTTTCAACTTCCACATCTTCATCATCACCGTTGTGATTCAGCCACGTGTCCCACGATTATCATCAAAAACTCAAACGTTTTTATCATCTTCCCTTATAAATACTCACAACCTATTTTCTCTGAAACTTTTTTACGCTTCAAACTTTCTTCTTCATACCCATTTTCATACTTTCAACTTTCCTGAAAAAATTTCTTTGTTCTTCTCAACAATGGCTCCTCCAAAATCTTCCAACAGCAAACACTCCAAGAAGACCCAAGATTCAACTCTTCATCCTGCGCACAAGTTGAATGGACCAATGATTGTTGGAAACGAACAATACGTTCCTGAACCTCCCAATAAGAGAAAGAAGGAATGTATCTACAAATCCCAGGTATTAATTTCTGTTCTTGTTTCTGGTATTTGTCACGCTATGTTAGGTCCACTCCCCAATCCAGATATTAAACCAGATCGTCTGAAAGAATTTTTTCCCACCTATTTCCATACCAAACCCATAGGTGCTGGAGTAAAACCTCAACCTCAAGAGAAAACTGTAGAACAAATTGACCCACAAAGTTCGACTGATGATGGAGAGTTGAATTTAACTTATTTGAATTATGCTAGGATCTTTAGAACTTGTCCATGGTCGAAAGACCCTTCAGACTATTTATCCTGGCTAGATAAGGTTGAAAAGATTAAAGGAGATTTCTGGAAGGAAATAGGTATTTTCGACCTCATTCAATTGTCGAGAGTAGGATCCAACATTTGCCCCAATAGGCTTTTAGCTTCCCTCTATTTTTGGGATAGTACCTATAACACTTTTCACCTTCCATGTCGGATGGTCACACCCACTCTCTTCGACGCAGCAGCCATCGTTGTCCTTCGCCCCAATGGGATAGATTTCGACCCCACCAACCTAAATGAAGATTCTATAGCTTTCGACGCTAGCTTTGCTCCATACTCTTTATTCATGTCTCATTATCATGACAAGGATACCACAGAAGTCTCGGATGTCGAACATATAGCCTTTTTGACTTTATGGCTAACAAAATATGTGTTTTGCTCCCGTTCCCTCCAAGTTGCCAAAAGATTCATCACTATGGCCAATCAGCTTCACGCAGGAACCAAACTATGCTTAAGTGAAATGATTTTGGCGAATCTTTACGAATCCTTGAGTGAGAGTGTAAATTTTTTGAAAACCATCAAAGACAAAGGTAAAATCAATTTGTCAGGACCTTTCTAGCTTTTACAATTATGGCTCAATGCCACCTTTGAAGCTTCTCTTCCTGTAAAACACGAAGTGAACGAAGAAAAAGTGAAGGACAGGACTGTCGAATGGCCTAGGTTGGTGCAACTAACGCCAACTGATGAAGGAATTAGCCTTCGACAAGCTTTCAACGGTTATGTCATGATGTTTGCCAAAAGGTATCATTTTACTTCGACCATGGCACCCTTTGCTAGTAGAAAAGTTGGACCTGAATGGTTTACCCAAAAACTGCCCTTGGAAATGCAGAAGGATGAGAATATATTTTTGGATGTTTGGGAATCATTTTTAACCCCCAGGCTCCTTTTTTCCCATCATAACGTAACCAAAACCCAAATAGCTTTGATAGTCTACCAACTCAATCTCGTTGCTAGACAGTTTGGCTTGATCCAAATAAAACCTCGACCCATATTTCCAAAGAAAGGATCTATCATTTTTTACAACTCCCTTCATAATGAAGATACGAGCAAAGAGCTGTCGAAGAAGCTAACTGATGATTCTCTTGATATTCGACCAGTGATCTTTCGACCATCTTTTCTCTGTACTCCTGAGTTTGATGAGTGGTGGAAGGAT
The DNA here is from genome assembly GCF_024323335.1 of Lathyrus oleraceus. Classification (NCBI taxonomy): domain Eukaryota; kingdom Viridiplantae; phylum Streptophyta; class Magnoliopsida; order Fabales; family Fabaceae; genus Lathyrus; species Lathyrus oleraceus. The sequence goes on along the minus strand of NC_066582.1, from coordinate 439,352,370 downwards.
TATTATTCTACCAGTTTTTTGACGTAACAGCCTTCACCGCACATTTAACAAATGCTTTTGCTTTCGTGCAGGATCGGACCAAAAAAGGTATTCAAAGACACATTAAAGAAATACAAAAATTTCAAAAATATTTTGAAACCGTGTATAGACCTGATGATCTTAGTCGAACCATATGCGAAGCAGCAGTAATTTTAAAACATAAATTGACGGAGAGGTTTGAAAATTTTTCATTGCCTTCACATGTTTAACCAGAAGCGCGCTATGACCTGGCTTTCAACTGCCATCCACCAAAATTTCCTCCTCTACCAACTGCTGAGTTTGGCGTGGCATTAAGCCCTCCATTTCCATATTGGTTTGTTTGTGGGGACTATATGAAACTTCTTCGTCAACATTACAAAAAACCTGCTGAGCGTGTGGTTCCGACTAAGTATCATCTGGACGACTACCAAGGACACCTTCATATTGGAATAGAACACGTTCACGTGGAAAGTCCCATTCTTGAAGGTGTTAACAGAAAACAAGATTTTTCTTTTGTTATTCTAACTGTATTATCATGTATTTCTTATATTTGTTTCTAATTTTCCTTTCTTTCCTTAGCCGTAAAGATCCCTACCAAGAAAGCTTCCGTCGAAGCGTCACCAAGTGCTGCTAAGAAACCTTCGACAAAGGTACAAACCTCACCCTTTTCATTTATTCTTTTTCCTTTTAAGAAATTAACCGGCTTTGGTTTGCATGACTATGTAAGTCGAAAGCCCCCACCAGTCCAAAAAAGAAAGAAAGAAGAGGAGAAAGTTCCAAATGAAGAATCTGGTGATGAATCTCCAGAGCCAAACCCCCCTCCTCAGAAGAAGACAAAAATCAAGAGGGTCTCTTCCCAAAGATCCATTGTTAAGTCAGCTAAAAAAGATTCTTCAAGTACTCCAACTGCCAAACTTCAGTCGAAGGATACAGAGAGTGGGAAATCTAGTTTTAATACTGAGATTCCTGAGGTAAATCCTTATTTCGACTATCTATGTTCATCTTCATTGCATTTCTTTCTTCTAACTTAGAATTATTTTCAGAAACAATTGGCTGTCGAAGGAAAACGTACAGATAAAAACAAACCAAAACCTGATAGTGGTTCTGCTCTCAAAACTATCAGCTCGACGTCCACTTCTCCGAAGGATTCGACAAAAGGATCAACAATGGAGATGGCGCAGACAAAAATTAATCCTGAACCTGAGAAAACTCTGGAAGAGACAGTCCAAGAAGAAGATATCCCCAAAAATGATCATGACAGGCAGACTGTAGCAGAATTCGACGCTACAATGAGTGAAGCTTCTGAAGACGATTCTCCTCCTCATCCAGGATTAAATGCTGCAAATAAGGGCGATGACACTGACATGGAAACTGGGGTCGAAGATGACCATGAAGAAGAAACTGCTAAAGATGAGGATGACCAGTCGAAACAACCAGATGTTGGGCAAACTTTAGGGCGAAGCACTCAACCCGCTCCTGACCAGACCAAAGGAAGTGCCATATCAACTGGTTCGACTGGTTTCTCTCGCGAAGAGCTTGAGAGTCTCAAGGTGCAGAAACCCTTAGAATATCTGAAGGCCATGCTTAGCGCTTGTCACAATTTTCAAGATTCTTCGTAAAGCAGTTCGACTACCTCTTGGGCCACTTCTGAAGCGCAATCTCTTGACAACATCTTGACCAAGATTAAGACGAAAATCCTTGATGTTGATTTGTTCAAAGTTTTAGAAGAAAACGCCACTGCTCATATTGAACTCAAGAAGATTTTGAAACAAATAAACGTCTTGGAAACTTCTGCTGAGGTTGACAATTTTGTGATGGAGCTGATGACCCTCATTGACTTGGCAACTGCAAACCTTCATCGTCAAAAAGATCTCTCAAAGCAAATCTCCACAAAATCCGAGACTCAAGTTGCTGAATGGGATGCTGTTGCTACTTCGACTGACGAAGTTTCAAAGCTGCAACAACTTTCTGAAACTTATATCAAAGAAGTTATTGCTTGTGATGATAATATCCAGAAATGGGAGAAACAAATAGTTGTTCTTCAAGAAAAAATCTCCCAAGAGAAAAAGCGCAGAGCATCCATACAGCAACCTAAGCAAAATGAGATTGACGATGAACTGAAGGTGGGTATTCGACATGTAGAAAGGGCTCAACAACTTAGTAAAGAGATTGAGACTCTCTATACCCACAGAAGTCTTTGTGATCATCGACTCCAGTTTCAGAAAAATAAATTTGCCACATTGAAGGAAGCTTTTGCTAGTATCAAATTGTAGTCGAATTAGTTTAACAATTCTTAGCCCTCTGAGGCTTTCTTTGTAATAACTTTGGTGCCATTTTTGTTTGGCAAAGCTATCACAATTATTTTCACAATTATTCTACTGCTATTTTTACTTCTTGCAATATTGGCTTATATTTTTTCAAATACTTGCCATTTATCTTTAAGATTCTCTCGTCTTTTCCTATCTCTTCAATCTCATACGCACCATTTGAAAAACTTTTCAAAATCTGGAAAGGTCCTTCCCACTTAGGAGACCATTTTCCCATTAATCTATCTTTTCGATCCATAGGAAGGATTACTTTCCAAACAAGATCACCAATTAAAAAGGTCTTGAATTTTACTTTCATATTTTAAAACTTTTCGACTCTTTCTTTTTGTCTCTTTATTATATCCAGCGCACGCAACCTTTCTTCGTCTACATCAACTCATTCGTCCATCATCATACTCCAATATATATCTGATGGGATTTCATGAAACCTTTGAACTCTAACTGATTGCAAATATATTTCGACTGGTAAAACTGCATCATGTCCATAGGTCAACTTAAATGGAGTCGAATTCGTTGCTTCTTTTGGAGATATTCGACAAGCCCACAAAACTTGATCTAAAGTTTTATGCCAGTTTTTAGGTTTTCTCCCCACATGATTTTTGATCAAATTTATCACTACCTTGTTGGCTGCTTCAACTTGTCCATTGGCTTGAGCATAGTAAGGTGTCGAAGTAAGGAGTTTAAATCTTGTTTCTTGTGCAAATTTCTGCATATTTTTACCAGTGAACACAGATCCTTGATCTGTTGTTATTGTTTCTGGTATCCCAAATCTATAAATTATGTGCTTTTGGATAAAATCTATAACTGCTTCTTGATCCACATTTACCAATGGTATGGCTTCAATCCACTTAGTAAAATAGTCTACTCCAACCAAAATGTACTTTTTCCCTTTTGAAGAGGCTGGTCGAATTTCACCAATCAAGTCTAAAGCCCAACCTCTAAATGGCCAAGGCTTTATAATTGAATGCAACTCACTTGCAGGAACATGTGGTATGCCTGCATGTACTTGACATTTCTGACAACCTTTTGCAAATTCGACGCAGTCCTTCAGCATTGTTGGCCAATACATTCCTTGTCGAAATAATAACCATTTCATTTTATGACCTGCTTGGTGTGCGCCACATGCTCCACTGTGCACATTCGACAAAGCTATGTAAGCTTCATCTTCACCTAAGCATTTCAACAAGACTCCTTCTGCAGTCTTTTTGAACAATTCGTTTCCAAAAAGTACATAACTTAAAGCTCTGTATTTTACCTTTCTTTTGGCTTTCTGATTTGGGTCTTGTAGATAATCCTTGATGGGCTTTCTCCAGTCTTCAATTCCTGAATCATCTATATTGAATATCTCAAAAATTTCTTCGTCACCATATCCTAATCTTATTGACTCCAAACCTGATGGGGACAATTTGGTAGATATGACTCTTCCTCTGACTTCAATAGCCTTTTCAAACTTTTCCTACGACACTTTGTATCCAGACGCAAGTTGAGCAAGGTCATTTGCCTCTTGATTCTCCACCCTGGGAATGTTCCTAAAGGCCACATTGTCGAATTCCTTGAGAAGTCTATTGGCTATTACAAAGTACATGATTAAATTTTCTTTCACACATTTATATTCTTTAGTCAACTGCTTTATCACCAGTTCAGAGTCACCCATTATTTCGACTCTTGTTGCCCCCAATTCCAACAATATTTCAAGTCCAGCAATCAAAGCTTCATATTCTGCTTCATTATTTGAACACAGACTTTCAACTTTGTACTTGAATTTTGTTGGAATTTTGTCAGGAGAAATAATCAACATCCCAACACCAGTTCCATTCTTATGACTGGAACCGTCGAAATACAGTTTCCATGGTTCTAATTCGACATACTCTACATTTTCATCTATAGAGTGGTCAGCTATAAAATCAGCAACCACTTGTCCTTTTACAACCTTTAAAGGCAAATATTTCAAGGAATATTCTGTCAATGCTAAAGCCCATTTTCCGATTCGACTATGTAAAATAGATTTAGATAACATATATTTTATTACGTCGAAATGAGAAGAAATGTACACATCAACAGGCTTTATATAATGCTTTAATTTCATACAAGAAAAATATACACATAAACATAGTTTTTCTATAATACTATATCTAGTTTCAGCATCATTTAGGACTCTACTGAGATAATAGATGGCCCTTTCGACGCCATTCTCATCTTCTTGGCACAACATACTTCCTAATGTTTTGTCTGATGCCAAAATGTACAATCTCATACTTCTTTTTTTACAAGGAGATATTAGAATTGGAGGACTAGCCAGGTATTCCTTGATTTTGTCAAAGGCAGCTTGTTGTTCTTGCCCCCATGCAAAGTCTTCCTTCTTTAGTCGAAGTAGAGGAGAGAAGGCTTGTGTTTTTCCACTAAGGTTGGAGATAAACCTTCTGAAAAAGTTGATTTTCCCCAGCAGAGACTGCAACCCCTTTTTCGTTGATGGCGCTTTCGCCTCCATTATGGATTTGGCTTTGTTTTCATTTACTTCGATCCCCTTCTTGTGGACCACAAAACCTAAGAAATCACCCGCCTGCACACCAAAAGCACATTTATGGGGATTCATTTTTAAACCAAACTTCCTCATCCTTTCAAAGGATTGTCGAAGATGGTCTATATGACTTTTCCCTGAAACAGACTTGATCACAATATCATCAATGTACACTTGCATGAAAGTTTCAATAAAGTCATGAAAAATGGAATTCATAGCCCGTTGGTAAGTTGCTCCAGCATTTTTTAAACCAAAGGGCATTACTACCCATTCGTACGTTCCTATTGCTCCAAGACAACGGAAAGCTATTTTAGGAACATCTTCTTCAGCAATAAAAATTTGATTATAGCCAGAGTATCCATCTAGCATACTTAAATACTCGTGGCCTACTACATAATCTATAAGCATTTCTGCCACTGGCATAGGATATTCATCCTTTGGGGTAGCTGAATTTAAGTCTCGAAAATCAATGCATACCCTAAGTTTGCCATTTTTCTTAATTACAGGAACTATATTTGCAATCCATTCGACATACCTGGTTGTGCGGATGAACTTGCATTTTAGAAGTCTTTCGACCTCTTCTTTTATTTTTGACAGAATCTCTGGTGCAAAGCATCTTGGAGTCTGCTTTACTGGCTTCTTTCCTTCCATTATTGGAAGCTGCAATTCGACCAAACTTCTATCTAAACCAGGCATCTCGTCGTAATCCCATGCAAAGCAGTCTTTGAACTCTTTCAGCAACTGGACTATTTCGACTTTGAACTGGGGGTCCATCTTTGCGCTTATGTAGGTTGGTCTACTTTCTGCCCCCAGTCCTAAATTTATTTCTTCTAATGGATCCTACGCCACCATCTTCATGTTAGTTGACACTGGATCTTTTTCGAACCCCAGAGGTTCGTCATCATAAATGGCGTCAAGCTTTTGGTGTTGCCATTCGCCCATCTGGTTGTTATCATAATCTTCTGCAACGTCTCTTTGGGGACATTGTTCGTTGGAATTTTCTTTGTTGGCTTCGACAATCATATATTTTACTTCGGCCTCAAGGGCCTCTTTGAGTTTGTTTTCGGCTATGTAAGCCGTAATTCTTTCGAGCGCTGATTCTTTACTCATCATCATCAAATTCGCTTCCCCATCCTGTTGGCGCTATATGAGTAGTTCCCCACATGTAGTTTGATTCGCCAATTACTTCTTTGTCCCACTGAAAACCATGTGTAGGATGAAGGTACATGGAGCAGTAGGCGTTGTCTGTTGCTTTTAGGTCGAACTCGGCTGGGCTGCACGGAGGTATGTGAGCCAGGTTCTTGTCGAAACTTTGACTGTTGACATTTTTCACTTTTGTCATGAAATAACTTTGATCAGCTTCAATGTTTTCGACAATCCCGTCTGGTCTCCAGATGGCTATTCGCTGATGCATTGAAGAAGGTACGGCTCCTACACCATGAATCCACTCCCTTCCAAGTAGTAAGTTTTAATTCGCCCTTGAAGCAATGACCATGAACATTGTTGGCCTTGTTATGGTTCCTACAGTCAAATCCACCTGGATAACGCCCATAGTGGTTCCTACTTTTCCTTCATAGTTCGACAACACCATGTTGTGAGGTTTTGCGTCTGAATCATCCTTCCCAATCTTCTTTAGCATGAAATGAGGCATCAAATTTATTGCTGCTCCGCCATCTACCAGTATCTTGTTTACACCAACATTCTCAACCTTTCCTTTTATGAACAAAGGCTTTAAATGTGCCTTCATGGAATCATCTGGCCTTTCGAAGAAAGCATTCTGTTCTTCGACGCAACCATTGTTCATGACGTAGTAGCAAACGGGCCTATGTATCATTGTTTCCTCTTCCATCTCATCTTCCTCGTCTTCGACCTCCATGATTCTATCATAATATTTAGGGAGGACAGAAACCACATTGCAGATCACATTAAAGGACACTTCTGAGTCAGATTCGAAGTTGTCAGTTATTTCGTCATCTTCTTGCACCTTCTCTTTGGACACCACTGGTTCGACCATGCTGCCAGGATTGATCTGGTGGGAGGGCTCCTCTCTGTTTACTATCTGAGCATTGCCACTGGATTCTGCTTTATCTTTGCTGTCAACATCTTTTCCAATCACACTTTTTTCTGCAGCTTCTTTTTGTGCCCTCTTCTGCCTCTGGAATCTTCTCCATTGGGATCTTGACATAGGGTTTTTTCCTTTGTAGTTTTCTGAAGGATATGGTCTCGGCTTGTGCTTCTCCACCTCCTTCTTACCTTCCGTCGAAGTGCCTCTCTGAACTTCAAAATTTCTCCATTTTTTCTGTCCTTGAGCATCTCTAATGGGTTGAACCCATTTGTCATCCGTTGCTTTGTTGGATGGTTTGTAAGTGCTATGGTGTCTTTCTCCGCGCCTCCATTGGTGATGATCACTTTTTCTTGGGTCATATCCTATTGTCCCCCAATTTCCTTTTCTCCTGGCTTTATCCACTGCTTCCAGATCGGTTGCTGCCTTCCTGTCGAAGATTACACTGTAACATGGGCATAACATCACTTCAGTCCTCATATTTTGGCACCTCTTGATGAATTCCACTAGATTTTCCTCTTCTTTAGGATATGCCAGCCTTTGGTACTCCTCTCGACGGCGATCTTCATCCACTTCTACCTGGTTTCTCTGAGACACTTCCACCATATTCACCCCAACATTCCGTCCGTCAGCAATGCTTAATTTGTTCATTTTTTTAATAAGTCTTTCTTCTTCGACTTCACCATTTCTTTTTATCTGGTCAAACTCCTTTTCTGGGCAGCAACACCAAGATATGTTCCTGGGACCATGTTTGCAACAACATTTGTTCGAATTTCTTTTGGGGTCCTCCATTACCCTACGTAGGATTCCACCGGTCATAGGCTTCATAGGACCATCCACAGCTTCTGCTTTGATTCTTGTGACCTCTTTATTGAAAGGTCCCATAATGCTGACGCGGTTTGCGACATCACCTATCCTCATTTGGTCAGGATCAAGGCCTTCAGTAGCCTTGTTTTCAATAGTGAGGTCTTCAGTAACCTTCTTTTTGATGATAGGGAGATTGTCAGTTGTCTCAGTTGTTTTTTCATTGTTGCTCAAAGGTAAATCCCCCCACCCGGTTAGATGGATTGCATTGATGTCGATACGAGAACTTGCAGGCGCAGTGTATTTCACGAGATAATCGTACTTCCCACTTGGCTGTCCCAAGCAATCCCAATTTGCTCCTTGTCGATCTACAACATCTTGAGCAATATTGTCATTGTCCTTTTTGTCGAAACCTTCAGTAGTTTCCATCTTTTTCTGGTCGTCAAAGCCTTCAGTAACTTCAACTTTGTTCTGGTTTGTAAGATCATCAGCAATCTCAACCATGTTGATTTTAGTGTCGAAACCTCCAGCAGCTTCCACCATTTCAAAACTGCCGTCAGAAGCAACTTCGACCTCCACCATATTCACAATGGATGGTTCAGCATAATGGGCTTTGACTGGCTGCATGGGATTCGAATCAATCCTCATCTGTTGTTTTGGCCTATCACCACACTTCAGCCTTCCGTCACGGATAGCATTTTGAACGAGATCCCTGAAAAGGAAACATCGAGACGTTTTATGGCCCAAAAAGTTATGGTATTTACAAAAACCTCTCTTTTTCTGTTGTTCCACAGACGGTTCTTTAGCGCCTGGTGGTTTTATTAATTGACCATCTTTAACCAATAAGTCAAAAATCTCGTCACATTTGGTGATGTCGAATGTATAAGTTCTTTTAGGAAACTTATCATTGGTTTCGACTGGATTTCCGTTCGACGGAGTTAGTACTTTACATGAATATGGTGGGTCTTGCTTCAGTTTTGCTAAGTCAATCTCTTGTTCGTCGAAGTTACTTTGTTCGTTTTCGTCGTTTTCATCATCTTGACATACCCCTACATAGGCCACCCTTTTTTTTATTTGCTCTAAATTTTTCATCCATTAACCTTTCGACTTGTCTCACCCTATCTGCTAATTGTGCCATATCCCTTAAATACTGAGTGTCTAGTTTCTTTCTTATAGAATAATCTAGCCCCCCTGCGGCCATTTCGACTAACTCATGTTCTGGCACCCGAGTGAAACACCTAGCCTTTAGCAACCTGAACCTATTTAAATAATCATCTATTGGTTCTGAGTATTTTCTCTTAACACTGGCTAATTCCTTCAGACTTATTTTGGTTTGTCCCATGTAAAATTGTTCATGGAATAACCTCTCTAATTGGGTCCACGTATACACTGAGTTTGCAGGCAAGGATGTAAACCAAGTAAACGCGTTTTTCGTCAAGGAACTAGGAAAGTATTTTATTTTCAAATTTTCATTACGGGCTATCTCTCATGCTTCAATCAGATAACGTGCTACATGTTCTATGGTGAATTCACTAGTATCCCCTGAGAATTTGGTGAACTTAGGAACTTTCCATCTTGGGGGCAATTCTTCTTGCAGAATATATTCCGACAGTGGGGAAGCGTAACTGGGCCTTTGTAATCCTACGTTTACCCTATTTTGTGTCATTATCATTTCGACCATGGCCGCTAAATTATTTTCAGCAGGCAAGTTATTATACCAGATTCGCTGTTGCAACACAGCATCAGCGTCTTGGCCTCTCTGGACTACTATCTTTCTAGCTCTTGTGGAACAGGAATTTCGACACGAGGTTGTTCGACTACTTCCTCTTGGTTTATGACATTTGCATGGGTATTATCTAAAGGTATTTGATTTATTGTAGGCTCTTCTTGGACCGCCACCACTGGGTCCTGAACCACTTGTTCTCTGTGTTGAGTTTGAGGGACCCCAAAAAAGTCAGCAATGCGCGTCATTTGTGCTGCCAACAATTGGTTTGTTTGGGTGGTGTTTTGTATTAGAGGATTAAACACCGCCCCCATTTGTTGTGTCAACATTTTGACCATATCATGATTACTCTCGTCCATTTGTTGTCTAATTACTTGCGCAAAATTATTTGTTATTGTCGGCATGTAAAATGGTTGTTGGTTTAGTCTACTCATGTTTCCGCCATATCCTGACCCTTGTAATGGTGAAGACATATTGGCCATAGAATCAGAATATAATACCGGCGAATTGTGTAACTTTGCCATTACCGAAGTTGGCATTCCAAATGGTTGTTCCCTACCAGACAGAGGCATGGTGAAATTTGTCACAAAAGGCCTAGAAGCATTCCCTATAGGAGGAGGTGTCCCAACAGGCATTTGTTGCACCCTAATGGACGGACTAGGCGCGTTTTGTGATATTGAAACCGCTGGTATTGACCCTGTTAACGAAGGCACAACCTCTGACACAGGGACTGATCCCACATTTCCTCCTGTCGAAGGGATAGGGTTGGATACTGGGATGACTTCATTTGGATTAGGATTATTTGGCTGACTCTCCATTTTCCTTACTCTCGTTCTTTTAGGTCTTTCTACGTCAGATACGGCTAATTTACCGCTTCTTAGTCTCATACAACGAAGAAGAAACCTTGACTAAAGATTATTTAAGTTTTAGATTTTGCACTGGTCCCAGTGGGCGTTTGTATACATGTATTTTTGACGCCATGAAATTAATAAGCAGAATAGTGTTTTCGACAAATGGAGATGCTTGCAAAAAGAAAAAAAACTGGAAATATATACTTGAAGAGCATTTTCAACAGTTTAGTTGATAAGTGTTTTCGACACTTCGACAGATTGGTGGTTCGATATTTCGACAAAAGAAGATGTCTGCAGATGAAAAGACGTCTTTGACAAGTATGGATGATGTTATGATATTTCGATAATTCGACAAGTCTGAGGAGACGCGTCGTTTCGACGTAAAGCGAAAATTCAAATTCAAAATAGTTATAACGTTTGGCAGAAGACGCGTGGAAGCACCTGGCGAAAGGAAGTCATGCAGAGAGCCAAGTGTCATAGTTTTAGGATTTATTCGTTAGTGACAGTTATTTTGTTTGTATATAAATAGGATAGTTGTTATCAGAATGGGTGTGTGAAAACTTGTACAAAATTCCTGCAAAATACTCAAAGTACCCGTGTGAGAGAAAAGAGTCTTATCTGGAAAATGTACGTGTGAACAAACACCATTTCTTTAAAGTTTTATCTTATAAATTTTAAAGTTCTTTACCAATTTTCCTTTACATTTACAAGTCATTTATCCTTTGCATTTACTTTATGCAATTTATTCTTCGCCATTTATTTTTCTCCATTTATCTTAGTCTTGTTAAGTTTACTTTTACTTAAGCACTTTTAGTTAATATCTTTCGTACATGAAAGACTTAGTAAACCAAATAAAGGATACAAAGGTTGTTCTAAAGAGTTACAAAGTTATTTAAATTTGCACATGTCCTAGAATTTGTATGGTTGATCCTGCAAGTAACCCAATTCAATAAGTTTTGGAAAACCAGAGGTTGTTCGCCAAAATCAACAACGAACAAATTGGCACGCCCAGTGGGACCAATGCAAAATCTAAAACTTAAATAATCTTTAGTCAAGGTTTCTTCTTCGTTGTATGAGACTAAGAAGCGGTAAATTAGTCGTATCTGACGTAGAAAGACCTAAAAGAACGAGAGTAAGGAAAATGGCGAGTCAGCCAAATAATCCAAATAATCCTAATCCAAATGAAGCCATCCCAATATCCAACCATATCCCTTCGACAGGAGGAAATGTGGGATCAATCTCTGTGTCAGAGGTTGTGCCTTCGTTAACAGGGTCAATACCAGCGGTTTCAATATCGCAAAACGCGCCTAGTCCATCCATTAGGGCGCAACAAATGCCTGTTGGGACACCTCCTCCTATAGGGAATTCTTCTAGGCCTTTTGTGACAAATTTCACCATGCCTCTGTCTGGTAGGGAACAACCATTTGGAATTCCAACTTCGGTAATGGAAAATTTACACAATTCGCCGGTATTATATTCTGATTCTATGGCCAATATGTCTTCACCATTACAAGGGTCAGGATATGGCGGAAACATGAGTAGACTAAACCAACAACCACTTTAAATGCCGGCAATAACAAATAATTTTGCGCAAGTAATTAGACAACAAATGGACAAGAGTAATCATGATATGGTCAAAATGTTGACACAACAAATGAGGGCGGTGTTTAATCCTCTAATACAAAACACCACCCAAACAAACCAATTGTTGGCAGCGCAAATGACGCGCATTGCTGACTTTTTTGGGGTCCCTCAAACTCGACACAGAGAACAAGTGGTTCAGGACCCAGTGGTGGCGGTCTAAGAAGAGCCTACAATAAATTAAATACCTTTAGATAATCCCCAAGCAAACGTCAGAAACCAAGAGGAAGTAGTTGTAACACCTCAAAATTTGCCCTCCTCTCTTGGGACTAGTTTAGCATATTACATATCATTTCTAGGTCATTAGGCATTGCATATTGCATATCATGTGGTTACATTGTGCAAGCCATCTTCCCAAGTCTTGATCAGAAGGTAAGAGGTGGAGATGCAAGCCTAGGGTTTTATTGACTGATCATTGGCCATCTGAGGATTGGGCTATGAATTAGGGTTTTGTGATTTTCAAGGATATTGGTCTTCATCTTGATTACAATGGTTCATCATCATCATCATGGTTTGTCATCATCAAGTGTTGAAGCAGATTCCTTGAGATTAGGGTTTTGACCACTGGTCAACCCTAATCAGTTGCATTGGGCCAATCAGGGCATGATCAGGAGATGGGGTCTATGATGTATATGGGGATCATAATTTGATTTTATTGTGCATATTGAGGCTAGGGTTTCACCCTTGGGCCATTTCATCAGAGAATTGGGGCTCAGACTGATCAGTGCATGGCCAAATTCATCTATCAGTTGAAAAAGTCAACTGTGGTCAACTGTGCATGATCTAATGGATTTAGAGGTGGAAATGAGTTGGATACACTTCATTCATGTTGGAACAAGTGTTATTTGACATTTCAAAGCTTAAGAATGGAGAAACTCAAGTCAGAACAAAAACTGCCAAAAATAGAAAGTGACTTGTAATGGAAGTTTCCCAAAATGGAAAGTTTTTGACCTCAAAATTACATGTCCAAGGAAGCTTCAAATGAAAATTTGTTCAACATGAACGTTGTAGATCTTGTTCTCACCTTTCCAAAAAGTCCAAAAACTTGAAAATCCCATGTATGGTTGTCAATTTCAAAAATGACCCATAATCAGAGGGGCATAACTTCCACATGGAGTGTCCAAATTGAGTGATCTTTTTATGTGCAAACTCCATTTGACATGTACTTTCATGGGGCATAATTAGAATTCATCAAAAATGGTCAATGCAAAAAGTCAATTTTCAAGTGTACAGTTAAAGATCCAAGGGCAAAATGGTCCAACTTGAGAAATAATGAGAATTATGGCATGGGGATTTTTGTAACACCTCACAAATGCAAATTGGAAAGGGTTTGAATTGTCATAACATGTCAAGGTGCAATATTTGACCAAGTCACTTTTGAACTCCACTTGAAAAATGCATTTCATGGTATGGCATAGTGAAAATCAAAAATACACAACCAATGACCATGGGACAAGTTGCAACACATCACACATGTCATTTTGAGAGTGTGTGAGCTGTCAAATGAGCTGTCATTGGCCTGTGGTGAAATGGCATTTTTGCCCTTGCTTTGAAAATGACATTTTTGCTAATCACATTGCATTTTGCTAATTGGATGATTAAGGATGGATTAAGCTGAAGTATTTAATCCTAATCATAACTAACTTTTGATGAGAATCACATTTCACAAGAACTCAACAAACTTGTCCCTCCAAATTCTCCAAAAACTCAAGAACAAACATCAAGCAAAATTGAATCAAACTCTTTCAATTCTCCATCAAATCACGAATTTCTTTTTGCTGTCTCTTCCATGGATCTTCCTCTTGAACTGTTTTGATGATTTAGAGCCAAAAAGCATTGGAATCGCAACTGTTCATCCTTGGTGCATCCATGGCATTTTGCAAATTCTTCCACTAGAAGCCATTTCAATCGAACCTAACACCTTCATTCAACATCCTAAAGCTCATACTCCATCTGTTTTGGATCCACACGTGCCAAGAACTCAAGATTCATCACTGCCTTCGAATTAAGGTGCCAAATCGAATCTCATGATTTTGTTAATTGTTGTATGTGTTTTGTAGTGTGTTTGACATAGATTATCATGATGCCTTTAGTTTTGGAAATGGTGAACCATAGGATAAGTTATGTTGATTCAAAGATTTGAGAGCAAAACCTAATTCAATCGATTCGTAATGTATGTGAAATTCTGGAGGATTTGATGATGATATTTGGACTCTACATGCTCAGACCTTTCCAATGACTATGAGTTTGTGAATTTTCGTTGAGATTCAATGTTCTTGTGTTCATGGCATTTCTGGAAAAAACGCGATGAAGATGATGAATTTTCTGGAAAGTTAGGCCGTTTGATCCGTTTGGTTCGTGTTCCAATTTGAATTGTTGTTTCCCGCAAAATCCAACCAATCACACGCTGACAATGCATTAGTGAAACGCGGAGTTTTGGGACCGGTTAGAGATAATTACAAAAATGCCATTGGATTCATTTTAATTAAATAAAACACTTAATAATTATCCAATAATTCATTTAACACTTAGAAAATTCATAAAAAAATATTTACAAGTCCAAAAATTATGAGAATTTTTTTGATAGCTCCCAAATTCCCTCTAGTTTTTTATAGGCATGGTTTCAAATGTTGTGCATGGTGAAATGTTGACTTGGCCTAGGGATCTTTGACTTGTGTGTATTTTTTGCTTGTTTTACCATTTTCATTGTGAAATGCTCATACATTAAAAGAAATTCCTAAAATTTTCTGAGCTCATTCTAGACATGTTGATGGTGATTTACATATAAAGTTTGTGATTTTTGGATACCTGAGGAGTGAGATATGATTTTTTGAATCTAGGTGTGACAATTTGTGTCACACCTAGCTAGGTCAACTTTCTGGATTTATTTGCATGACCTAGAGATGTTGGATTGGATTGAAATTTTGCATGGATGATTATTGATATGTTGAGATGTTATGTAAATTTTTCTGGATTTTTCCATGATGTTTTCAATTTGATTGATATTTTTCTTCTCTGTTGGTTCATTGTGCAACCTTGTGTGACACATGTTGGTATATCTCTTGTGAAATTCTCATATGGTATTGGATGAATGTGAAATTTGGTATGCTGGTTATAGACACCTTGTAGGACACCATGCTTTTGGTCCCATTCATTTCTTAATTGTTTTCATTGATTTATGAATTTTTGAAGTGAATGCATGTGTTGATGCTATGGTTTGGCTTGAATAATTGTGTCTGTATTTATTGATTTTCATTGGCCTAGTTCCTTTTGTCCAATTGAGCTGAAAATTGACATGCTATACCTTGAATATGTCCTGTTTAGGTGTGAATTATTTGAGGATTTTTGGAATTATTTTGGTATGCTTTTGATGGAATTCATTCTGTTTGAACTTTTGGTGTTGCACTTGACCTAGTTTGTGATGTTTTGGTCATGAAATGAAAATGGTGAATGATATGAGTATGGGATCAATTGCTCTTGCTTTTGAATTGCTTTAATGTGATTTTGGTTGAGAATTGCTTGCTGTTTAGAATTTTTTCTCCCTTTTGGACCCTAGGCTTGGCCTAGTGGTCTAGTTTCTCACATTTGGATTGATTTTTCAGGATGAAATGCACTAAGCTTAAGGAGAATGATTCAAGCCAATTAACTTGAGATTGTTTGTTGTTGAGAACTAACATAACTTTGTTTTGTAGGTTGTGAAGCTTGAGCTTGAGCTTATAGCTTGCACTTATGTGCATTAGCCTGTGTTGTTTTGTACAGATTAACTGATTAACATTTGCTGTTTATTGTTTGTCTGTCTGAGTACTGATGATACTTGATTGATTTCAGGTACATTTAGTCGCTTACAGTTCCTTGAGAACTTGTGCTTGCTGTTGCTTGGTTGTATAAACCACTTGAGGTAGAATCTCTTGACTTCATGTAGTCAGGGAGACCCGGCCTGTTATTTGGCCGGGCAATTGTCTGAAGCCCTCCTTAAGAGGCAATGTTTGTGGTTGTTTACATTTGTGCCAAGCAGGTGAAAGACCTCTATGAGGCAATTGGTGGATCAAAGGGATATGTAATTTATCCCCCACTATTCTGTTGAGTCGTCCCTCTGCTCACACGGCTGTGTGTTGATGCATTGGGGCACAAACCCAAGATCTCGTGCTGTTGCACAATCGAGTCAGAGTCTTTGAGCGTAGAAGGGTCCCTCCATTCTGGACCCACGCTCCTTTGTCTGAAGCTCTCCCTGGTCAGGGATAAGAGCTGTGAGGTCTCATCCTCACTTCACCTTTTCATCTGCTTCACCTTAGCCTCGTAATGGCAAGGTTAAGAGCGAATCATACCCATGTACAGACGACTTGCCTCGGCAGTCAAACCCATTGTTTGAGCCCACTTGATTGGTTATAGTGTGTGCTTTGTGAATATTTGTTTGACATGTTTGCTTGATATGCTTGAATTGTTTGATGCTTGTATGCTTGCTTCTTTCTTGGATAGGATTAGCTTGCAGTTGTGCAAGTAGGTAGAAACCTGAACATAGGGCAATGATGCATGATAACACTAGGCTCGAGTCCAGCTCCCTGGTAGTGTGTCTTCCCTTTGTTTCTGGCTAGAAGTTCAGTCCCTTTCAGGGGAACTACATCGCCCTGATCCTTGTTCCAGACGAGGTATGTAGGCAGGAGACCGTGCGAGGTCTCTCCGGGCACTTTTTTTCTTTTTGTGTGTGTTTGCTTGTTATCTTCTTGTGTGTCAGGATATGGACGTAAGCCCAGCGATTGGCTGTACGTATCCTGATGGTGTTTTGGTTCGGATGCCGACGTAAGTCCAGTGATTGGCAGTCGGGCTCCATGTTTGCCTGTGTGTTTGTTTGCTTGTTTGGCGTGCGTAAGCCGAACTACGGCAGCTCTGATTCTCGTTCCAGACGAGATACGTAGGCATAGGGTGCAATACCCTATCGAGCTCGTTCCTCTTAACCCCACCTGCGTTCCCTGTGTGTGTGTGTGATGTTTTAGCAACCTTTTCTTTCTTAGAACGTGGATCCCGTCGAGTACGACGGACGTGAGGGGTGCTAATACCTTCCCCTCGCGTAACCGACTCCCGAACCCTTTCTCTTTGGTCGCGAGACCATGTCTTTCCAGGTTTCTCTGAGCGTTTCCTTTCCCTATCTTGGGATAAATAACGCGCAGTGGCGGCTCTGTGTGTTTTTTGTTTTAGCTCGCCGGTTGTTTTTTCGCAGGATGCGGCAGTAGTCGAACAGCCTCATGTCGAAATTCCTGTTCCACAAGAGCCTATAAGGATAGTAGTCCAGAGAGGCCAAGACGTTGATGGTGTGTTGCAACAGCGAATCCGGTATAATAACTTGCCTGCCTAAAACAATTTAGAGGCCATGGTTGAAATGATAATGGCACAAAATAGGGTAAACGTAGGATTACAAAGGCCCAGTTACGCTTCCCCACTGTCGGAATATATTCTGCAAGAAGAATTGCCCCCAAGATGGAAAGTTCCTAAGTTCACCAAATTCTCAGGGGATACTAGTGAATCCACCATAGAACATGTACCACATTATCTGATTGAAGCAGGAGAGATAGCCCATAATGAAAATTTGAAAATAAAATACTTTCCTAGTTCCTTGACGAAAAACGCGTTTACTTGGTTTACATCCTTGCCTGCAAACTCAGTGTATACGTGGACCCAATTAGAGAGGTTATTCCATGAACAATTTTACATGGGACAAACCAAAATAAGTCTGAAGGAATTAGCCAGTGTTAAGAGAAAATACTCAGAACCAATAGATGATTATTTAAATAGGTTCAGGTTGCTAAAGGCTAGGTGTTTCACTCGGGTGCCAGAACATGAGTTAGTCGAAATGGCCGCAGGGGGTCTAGATTATTCTATAAGAAAGAAACTAGACACTCAGTATTTAAGGGATATGGCGCAATTAGCAGATAGGGTGAGACAAGTCGAAATGTTAAGGGATGAAAAATTTAGAGCAAATAAAAAAAAAGGATGACCTATGTAGGGGTATGTCAAGATGATGAAAACGACGAAAACGAACCAAGTAACTTCGACGAACAAGAGATTGACTTAGCAGAACTGAAGCAAGGCCCACCATATTCGTGTAAAGTACTAACTCCGTCGAACGGAAATCCAGTCGAAACCAATGATAAGTTTCCTAAAAGAACTTATACATTCGACATCACCAAATGTGACGAGATTTTTGACTTATTGGTTAAAGATGGTCAATTAATAAAACCACCAGGCGCTAAAGAACAGTCTGTGGAACAATAGAAAAAGAGAGGTTTTTGTAAATACCATAACTTTCTGGGCCATAAAACATCTCGGTGTTTCCTTTTCAGGGATCTCGTTCAAAATGCTATCCGTGACGGAAGGCTGAAGTTTGGTGATAGGCCAAAACAACAGATGAGGATTGATTCGAATCCCATGCAGCCAGTCGAAGCCCATTATGCTGAACCATCCATTGTGAATATGGTGGAGGTCGAAGTTGCTTCTGACGGCAGTTTTGAAATGGTGGAAGTTGCTGGAGGTTTCGACACTAATATCAACATGGTTGAGATTGATGATGATCTTACAAACCAGAACAAAGTTGAAGTTACTGAAGGCTTTGACGACCAGAAAAAGATGGAAACTACTGAAGGTTTCGACAAAAAGGACAATGACAATATTGTTGAAGATGTTGTAGATCGACAAGGAGCAAATTGGGATTGCTTGGGACAACCAAGTGGGAAGTACAATTATCTCGTGAAATACACTGCGCCTGCAAGTTCTCGTATCGACATCAACGCAATCCAGCCAACCGGGTAGGGGGATTTAGCTTTGAGAAACAATGAAAAAACAACTGAGACAACTGACAATCTCCCTATCATCAAAAAGAAGGTGACTGAAGACCTCACTATTGAAAACAAGGCTACTGAAGGCCTTGATCCTGACCAAATGAGGATAGGTGATGTCGCAAACTGCGTCAGCATTATGGGACCTTTCAATAAAGAGGTCACAGGAATCAAAGCAGAAGCTGTGGATGGTCCTATGAAGCCTGTGACCGGTGGAATTCTACGTAGGGTAATGGAGGACCCCAAAAGAAATTCGAACAAATGTTGTTGCAAACATGGTCCCAGGAACATATCTTGGTGTTGCTGCCCAAAAAAGGAGTTTGACCAGATAAAAAGAAATGGTGAAGTCGAAGAAAAAAGACTTATTAAAAAATGAACAAATTAAGCATTGCTGACGGACGGAATGTTGGGGTGGATATGGTGGAAGTGTCTCAGAGAAACCAGGTAGAAGTGGATGAAGATCGTCGTCGAGAGGAGTACCAAAGGCTGGCATATCCTAAAGAAGAGGAAAATCTAGTGGAATTCATCAAGAGGTGCCAACAGATGAGGACTAAAGTGATGTTATGCCCACATTGTAGTGCAATCTTCGACATGAAGGCAGCAACCGATCTGGAAGCAGTGGATAAAGCCAGGAGAAAAGGAAATTGGGGGATAACAGGATATGACCCAAGAAAAAGTGATCATCACCAATGGAGGCGTGGAGAAAGACACCATAGCACTTACAAACCATCCAACAAAGCAACGGATGACAAATGGGTTCAACCCATTAGAGATGCTCAAGGACAGAAAAAATGGAGAAATTTTGAAGTTCAGAGAGGCACTTCGATGGAAGGTAAGAAGGAGGTGGAGAAGCACAAGCCGATACCATATCCTTCAGAAAACTACAAAGGAAAAAACCCTATGTCAAGATCCCAATGGAGAAGATTCCAGAGGCAGAAGAGGGCAGAAAAAGAAGCTGCAGAAAAAAGCGTGATTGGAAAAGATGCTGACAGCAAAGATAAGCAGAGTCCAGTGACAATGCTCAAATAGTAAACAGAGAGGAGCCCTCCCACCAGATCAATCCTGGCAGTGTGGTCGAACCAGTGGTGTCCAAAGAAAAGGTGCAAGAAGACGACGAAATAAATGACAACTTCGAATCTGACTCAGGAGCGTCCTTTAATGTGATCTGCAATATGGTTTCTGCCCTCCCTAAATATTATGATAGAATCATGGAGGTCGAAGACGAGGAAGATGAGATGGAAGAGGAAACAATGGTACATAGGCCCGTTTGCTACTACGTCATGAACAATGGTTGCGTCGAAGAACAGAATGCTTTCTTCGAAAGGCCAGATGATTCCATGAAGGCACATTTAAAGCCTTTGTTCATAAAAGGAAAGGTTGAGAATGTTGGTGTAAACAAGATACTGGTAGATGGAAGAGCAGCAGTAAATTTGATGCCTCATTTCCTGCTAAAGAAGATTGGGAAGGATGATTCATACGCAAAACCTCACAACATGGTGTTGTCGAACTATGAAGGAAAAGTAGGAACCACTATGGGCGTTATCCAGGTGGATTTGACTGTTGGAACCACAACAAGGCCAACAATGTTCATGGTCATTGCTTCAAGGGAGAATTACAACTTACTACTTGGAAGGGAGTGGATTCATGATGTAGGAGCCGTACCTTCTTCAATGCATAAGCGAATAGCCATCTGGAGACCAAACGAGATTGTCGAAAACATTGAAGCTGATCAAAGTTATTTCATGACAGAAGTGAACAATGTCAACAGTCAAAGTTTCGACAAGAACCTGGCTCACATACCTCCGTGCAGCCCAGCCGAGTTCGACCTAAAAGCAACAGACAATGCCTACTGCTCCATGTACCTTCATCCTACACATGGTTTTCAGTGGGACAAAGAAGTAATTGGCGAATCAAACTACATGTGGGGAATTACTCATATAGCGCCAACAGGATGGGGAAGCGAATTTAATGATGATGAGTAAAGAATCAGCGCTTAAAAGAATTACGGCTTACTAGCCGAAAACAAACTCAAAGAGGCCCTTGAGGCCGAAGTAAAATATATGGCCGTCGAAGCCAACAAAGAAATTCCAACGAACAATGTCCCCAAAGAGACGTTGCAGAAGATTATGATAACAACCAGATGGGCGAATGGCAACACCAAAAGCTTGACACCATTTATGATGACAAACCTCTGGGGTTCGAAAAAGATCCAGTGTCAACTAACATGAAGATGGTGGCGCAGGATCCATTAGAAGAAATAAATTTAGGACTGGGGGCAGAAAGTAGACCAACCTACATAAGCGCAAAGATGGACCCCCAGTTCAAAGTCGAAATAGTCCAGTTGTTGAAAGAGTTCAAAGACTGCTTCGCATGGGATTACGACGAGATGCCTGGTTTAGATAGAAGTTTGGTCGAATCGCAGCTGCCAATAATGGAAGGAAAGAAGCTAGTAAAGCAGACTCCAAGAAGCTTCGCACCAGAGATTCTGTCGAAAATAAAAGAAGAGGTCGAAAGACTTCTAAAATGCAAGTTCATCCGCACAACCAGGTATGTCGAATGGATTGCAAATATAGTTCCTGTAATTCAGAAAAATGGAAAACTTAGGGTATGCATTGATTTTCGAGACTTAAATTCAGCTACCCCAAAGGATGAATATCCTATGCCAGTGGCAGAAATGCTTATAGATTCTGCAGCAGGCCACGAGTATTTAAGTATGCTAGATGGATACTCTGGCTATAATCAAATATTTATTGCTGAAGAAGATGTTCCTAAAACAGCTTTCCGTTGTCCTGGAGCAATAGGAACATACGAATGGGTAGTAATGCCCTTTGGTTTAAAAAATGCTGGAGCAACTTACCAACGGGCTATGAATTCCATTTTTCATGACTTTATTGAAACTTTCATGCAAGTGTACATTGATGATATTGTGATCAAGTCTGTTTCAGGGAAAAGTCATATAGACCATCTTCGACAATCCTTTGAAAGGATGAGGAAGTTTGGTTTAAAAATGAATCCCCATAAATGTGCTTTTGGTGTGCAGGCGGGTGATTTCTTAGGTTTTATGGTCCACAAGAAGGGGATCGAAATAAATGAAAACAAAGCCAAAGCCATAATGGAGGCGAAAGCGCCATCAACGAAAAAGGGGCTGCAGTCTCTGCTGGGGAAAATCAACATTCTCAGAAGGTTTATCTCCAACCTTAGTGGAAAAATGCAAGCCTTCTCTCCTCTACTTCGACTAAAGAAGGAAGACTTTGCATGGGGGCAAGAACAACAAGCTGCCTTTGACAAAATCAAGGAATACCTGGCTAGTCCTCCAATTCTAATATCTCCTTGTAGAAAAAGAAGTATGAGATTGTACATTTCGGCATCAGACAAAACATTAGGAAGTATGTTGTGCCAAGAAGATGAGAATGGCGTCGAAAGGGCCATATATTATCTCAGTAGAGTCCTAAATGATGCTGAAACTAGATATAATATTATAGAAAAACTATGTTTATGTGTATATTTTTCTTGTATAAAATTAAAGCATTATATAAAGCATGTTGATGTGTACATTTCTTCTCATTTCGACGTAATAAAATATATGTTATCTAAATCTATTTTACATAGTCGAATCGGAAAATGGGCTTTAGCATTGACAGAATATTCCTTGAAATATTTGCCTTTAAAGGCTGTAAACGGACAAGTGGTTGCTGATTTTATAGCTGACCACTCTATAGATGAAAATGTAGAGTATGTCGAATTAGAACCATGGAAACTGTATTTCGACGGTTCCAGTCATAAGAATGGAATTGGTGTTGGGATGTTGATTATTTCTCCTGACAGAATTCCAACAAAATTCAAGTACAAATTTGAAAGCCCGTGTTCAAATAATGAAGTAGAATATGAAGCTTTGATTGCTGGACTTGAAATATTGTTGGAATTGGGGGCAACAAGAGTCGAAATAATGGGTGACTCTGAACTGGTGATAAAGCAGTTGACTAAAGAATATAAATGTGTGAAAGAAAATTTAATCATGTACTTTGTAATAGCCAATAGACTTCTCAAGGAATTCGACAATGTGGCCTTTAGGCACATCCCCAGGGTGTAGAATCAAGAGGCAAATGACCTTGCTCAACTTGCGTCTAGATACAAAGTGTCGAAGGAAAAGTCAGAAAAGGCTATTGAAGTCAGAGGACGAGTCATATCTACCAAATTGTCCCCATCAGATTTGGAGTCAATAAGATTAGGATATGGTGATGAAGAAAATTTTGAGATATTCAATATAGATGATTTAGGAATTGAAGACTAGAGAAAGCCCATCAAGGATTATCTACAAGACCCAAATCAGAAAGCCGAAAGAAAGGTAAAATACAAAGCTTTAAGTTATGTACTTTTTGGAAACGAATTGTTCAAAAAGACTGCAGAAGGAGTCTTGTTGAAATGCTTAGGTGAAGATGAAGCTTACATAGCTTTGTCGAATATGCACAGTGGAGCGTGTGGCGCACACCAAGCAGGTCATAAAATGAAATGGTTATTATTTCGACAAGGAATGTATTGGCCAATAATGCTGAAGGACTGTGTCGAATTTGCAAAAGGTTGTCAGAAATGTCAAGTACATGCAGGCATACCACATGTTCCTGCAAGTGAGTTGCATTCAATTATAAAGCCTTGGCCATTTAGAGGTTGGGCTTTAGACTTGATTGGTGAAATTCGACCAGCCTCTTCAAAAGGGCAAAAGTACATTTTGGTTGGAATAGACTATTTTACTAAGTGGATTGAAACCATACCATTGGTAAATGTGGATCAAGAAGCAGTTATAGATTTTATCCAAAAGCACATAATTTATAGATTTGGGATACCAGAAACAATAACAACAGATCAAGGATCTGTGTCCACTGGTAAAAATATGCAGAAATTTGCACAAGAAACAGGATTTAAACTCCTTACTTCGACACCTTACTATGCTCAAGCCAATGGACAAGTTGAAGCAGCCAACAAGGTAGTGATAAATTTGATCAAAAAGCATGTGGGGAGAAAACCTAAAAATTGGCATAAAACTTTAGATCAAGTTTTGTGGGCTTGTCGAACATCTCCAAAAGAAGCAACGAATTCGACTCCATTTAAGTTGACCTATGGACATGATGCAGTTTTACCAGTCGAAATATATTTGCAATCAGTTAGAGTTCAAAGGCATCATGAAATTCCATCAGATATATATTGGAGTATGATGATGGATGAATTAGTTGATTTAGCCGAAGAAAGATTGCGTGCGTTGGATCTAATAAAGAGACAAAAAGAAAGAGTCAAAAAGTTTTACAATAAGAAAGTAAAATTCAAGACCTTTTTAATTGGTGATCTTGTTTGGAAAATAATCCTTCTTATGGATCAAAATGATAGATTAATGGGAAAATGGTCTCCTAAGTGGGAAGGACCTTTCCAGATTTTGAAAAGTTTTTCAAATGGTGCGTATGAGATTGAAGAGATAGGAAAAGACGAGAGAATCTTAAAGATAAATGGCAAGTATTTGAAAAAATATAAGCCAATATTGCAAGAAGTAAAAATAGAAGTAGAATAATTGTGAAAATAATTGTGATAGCTTTGCCAAACAAAAATGGCACCAAAGTTATTACAAAGAAAGCCTCAAAGGGCTGAGAATTGTTAAACTAATTCGACTAAAATTGGATACTAGCAAAAGCTTCCTTCAATGTGGCAAATTTCTTTATCTGAAACTGGAGTCGATGATCACAAAGACTTTTGTGGGTAGAGAGAGTCTCAATCTCTTGACTAAGTTGCTGAGCCCTTTCTGCATGTTGAATACCCACCTTCAGTTCGTCGTTAATCTCATTTTGCTTAGGTTACTGTATGGATGCTCTGCGCTTTTTCTCTTGGGAGATTTCTTCTTGAAGAACAGCTATTTGTTTCTCCCATTTCTGGATATTATCATCACAAGCAGCAACTTCTTTGATATAAGTTTCAGAAAGCTGCTGCAGCTTGGAAACTTCGTCAGTCGAAGTAGCAACAGCATCCCATTCAGCAACTTAAGTCTCGGATTTTGTGGAGATTTGCTGGGAGAGATCTCTTTGACGATAAAGGTCTGCAGTTGCCAAGTCAATGAGGGTCATCAGCTCCATCACAAAATTGCCAACCTCAGCAGAAGTTTCCAAGACGTTTATTTGTTTCAAAATCTTCTTTAGTTCAATATGAGCAGTGGCGCTTTCTTCTAAAACTTTGAACAAATCAACATCGAGGATTTTCGTCTTAATCTTGGTCAAGATGTTGTCAAGAGATTGCGCTTCAGAAGTGGCCCCATAGGTAGTCGAACTGCTTTGCGAAGAATCTTGAAAATTGTGACGAGCGCTAAGCATGGCCTTCAGATATTCTGAGGGTTTATGCACCTTGAGACTCTCAAGCTCTTGGCGAGAGAAACCAGTCGAACCAGTTGATATGGCACTTCCTTTGGTCTGGTCAGGAGCGGGTTGAGTGCTTCGCCCTAAAGTTTGCCCAACATCTGGTTGTTTCGACTGGTCATCCTCATCTTTAGCAGTTTCTTCTTCATGGTTATCATCGACCCCAGTTTCCATGTCAGTGTCATCGCCCTTATTTGCAGAATTTAATCCTGGATGAGGAGGAGAATCGTCTTTAGAAGCTTCACTCATTGTAGCGTCGAATTCTGCTACAGTCTCCCTGTCATGATCATTTTTGGGGATATCTTCTTCTTGGACTGTCTCTTCCCGAGTTTTCTCAGGTTCAGGATTATTTTTCGTCTGCGCCATCTCCATTGTTGATCCTTTTGTCGAATCCTTTTGAGAGCAGAACCACTATCAGGTTTTGGTTTGTTTTTATCTGTAGGTTTTCCTTCGACAGCCAATTGTTTCTGAAAATAATTCTAAGTTAGAAGAAAGAAATGCAATAAAGATGAACATAAATAGTCGAAATAAGGATTTACCTTAGGAATCTCAGTATTAAAACTAGATTTCCCACTCTCTGTATCCTTCGACTGAAGTTTGGCAGTTGGAGTACTTGAAGAATCTTTTTTAGCTGACTTAACAATGGATCTTTGGGAAGAGACCCTCTTGATTTTTGTCTTCTTCTGAGGAGGGGGGTTTGGCTCTGGAGATTCATCATCAGATTCTTCATTTGGAACTTTCTCCTCTTCTTTCTCCTCTTCTTTCTTTCTTTTTTGGACTGGTGGGGGCTTTCGACTTACCTAGTCATGCAAACCAAAGACGGTTAATTTCTTAAAAGGAAAAAGAATAAATGAAAAGGGTGAGGTTTGTACCTTTGTCGAAGGTTTCTTAGCAGCACTTGGTGACGCTTCGACGGAAGTTTTCTTGGTAGGGATCTTTACGGCTAAGGAAAGAAAGGAAAATTAGAAACAAATATAAGAAATACATGATAATACAATTAGAATAACAAAAGAAAAATCGTGTTTTCTGTTAACACCTTCAAGAATGGGACTTTCCACGCGAACGTGTTCTATTCCAATATGAAGGTGTCCTTGGTAGTCGTCCAGATGATACTTAGTCGGAACCACACGCTCAGCAGGTCTTTTGTAATGTTGATGAAGAAGTTTCATATAGTCCCCACAAACGAACCAATATGGAAATGGAGGGCTTAATGCCACGCCAAACTCAGCAGTTGGTAGAGGACGAAATTTTGGTGGATAACAGTTGAAAGCCAGGTCATAGCGCGCTTCTGGTCGAATATGTGAAGGCAATGACAATTTTTCAAACCTCTCCGTCAATTTATGTTTTAAAATTACTGCTGCTTCGCGTATGGTTCGACTAAGATCATCAGGTCTATACACGGTTTCAAAATATTTTTGAAAATTTTGTATTTCTTTAATGTGTCTTTGAATACCTTTTTTGGTCCGATCCTGCACGAAAGCAAAAGCATTTGTTAAATGTGTGGTGAAGGCTGTTACGTCAAAAAATCTGGTAGAATAATAATCCTTCCACCACTCATCAAACTCAGGAGTACAGAGAAAAGATGGTCGAAAGATCACTGGTCGAATATCAAGAAAATCATCAGTTAGCTTCTTCGACAACTCTTTGCTCTTATCTTCATTATGAAGGTGTCATACGGTGAACTGGACTTTTGTGTTTTTGCTTTGGAAAGCAAATGTCGCGGATAACAAGAGTCGCCACTGACTTTTCTTTTATCCAATAAGGAAAGGCGGAAAAGAACAGGAAAGACCTTGATTAGATTTTGGGTTCGGGAGGTACATTATACAAAGGGAAGGTGTTAGAGAATCACTTATGTTTTTCTTGTCTGGTTTAGAAAAAAGTGTTTGAGAATTATTTAGAAAATGTTTTAAAAAGAGAGTTTAACTTTGTAATGATTCTTGTACGAATGTATACAAAATATTTATCTCGTTTGATTTTGAAAGATGTTTAGAAAAATATAACTGGGTAATGATTCTAGTACGAATGTATACCAAGTGGTGATTTTCTAATAGATGTTTTGCAAAGTGTGAGGTGTGAAAAGTATTTTAAGTTGTGAGTCAGCATTTAAGAGTTATACCTACCCCAAGGTCTTTATTGGTATTTCCTGTCCTTAGGAGGGTAAAACGGTCCTTACTATTGAGAAGTAAGTAGTCTTATCCTTTGGATGTAAAGGGACATCGTAGGGTCGTCGATCGGTCATCGAAGGCAACATTTGTAAGGATACCTTAGCATTCGAAGGGACGATCATCATTTTAACCGTAGGCTACCACGAAGGGTCATCGAGGGACAAAGTCATGTGTTCAAAGGCAACATCTGAGGGACTATGATGATTTAACCGAAGGGTCTTTGCTAAGGGTATCCTTACGTTCGCGGGACATGACCGTAATACCGTAAGGCAACAAAGAGAGGGTCAAGATCATATATTCAAAGACAACATTTGTAATTAGTTAGGTAATTAGGATGAATCTCCACAAGGGTATCCCACAAATAAAGTGGAATACCTAGCAAGCTACCTTCTTCGGGAGTATGTGAGCCCTCATAAAATTCAGCAAACAGGTCAGAATACCAAATGGGGTGCGGTCAATAGTTGCACCGAACAAAGGAATCGCAGCAGTAATAATGTCAGGAAAATACTACACAGCTATGATAGAAAATGTCAGATAAGCACAGAACAAAGTAAAATAAAAAAAAATCAGCGATTGTCATGTTCGCTACTGCCTCGCCTAGCGAAGGCTTGGCGAACACTCGCTACATATTCGCTTAGCGATGTGCTAGCGAACGGCTGTGGGTTTTGAGTTTAATAACAGTACAATTTCAGCAAGCTCCAAACCCTATGGCATCCATTACAGAAATTACATGGTCAAAAATTCAAGACATCCTTGCATACTTAAATCCACATGCAAAACATAAGATATATTTATAAATTCAATCATAATATCACATGTAAATTGGGAGCATAAAGCGGTAGTGGTAGTGCAAACCTGTTTGCAATTGAATTGCAACGTTGAATTGGCATATCACTCTTAGGGTTGGTGTCGGATTGAGTTGGGCGGAGTTAACCTTTGTGCAGATGAGTTTCCTTCAGGGTTTCCTTTAGGGTTGCTCTGAATTCTCCTGGTTAGCCTCCAGGGTTTTTCCGGTTGCGTCTGTTAGGGTTTCCTTGCTAGGGTTTCTGTCCGTCCGTTTCTGTCCCTCTTCTGTGAATGCAGCTCTGCTATTTATAATAATTTTTGTGACCTGATGGGCTCAGAATGAAGCCCAAAAATTCTGGTATTCGCAAGCTTCGCTAGGCGAGTGGTGCAGCGAAGGGTTCGCTAGGCGAAGGATATTGCTCGCCTAGCGAGCAAGCCCTTTTAAGTCATTTTCTGGATCTGGCCACCTGTGTGCTGGGTCTTTGTCCCTTTAAGATCAACGTCTTGAAAAATGAGTTGGAGTGCCTTGAAAAATGTCTTGCACGGTTGACGGGCAAATTTTGGGGTATGACAGCTGCCCCTGTTCAATACTCTTGAACCGAGAGAGTTAGAATGGTATGTACGCCATTCGTGGTCTGGAGGTGGAAGATTATTGAACACTTAGAATGCCCCAAAAATTTGCACTTGTTAAAAGTTAGTCTTGACGGAGATGGGCTTAAAGATGCCATCCAGAAGGTTTGATGATGAGAGCTTCAGAGTGTGTCGTACATTAGACCATATCCGAAGACATGGGTTCCATACCGGGTCATACGCTAGACCGTATAGTGAGTCATCCACTAGGCTGTCGACTTCACTGGGGATAAAGGATCGGAATGGATCATACGCTGCTGGGGATAAGAGGTCAGAATGGATCCTCCGCTAGATCATATCTGAGTTGCAGAATGAGCCGTACGTTAGGCTGGCGACTTGGGAAACATATCATAATGGATCGTACGCTAGATCGTATCTGAGGAATAAAGATCAGAATGGATCATACGCTAGATCGTATCTGAGTTGCAGAATGAGCCGTACGTTAGGCTGTATCTGACGAAAAGTAGTCGTACGCTAGACTACACCTCGGAATGTACCGTACGCTAGGTAGTATCTGAGGAATGAAGATCAGAATGGATCGTACGTTAGATCGTATCTGAGTTCCAGAATGAGCCGTACGTTAGGCTGTATCTGACGAAAAGTAGTCGTACGCTAGACTACACCTCGGAATGTACCGTACGCTAGGTAGTATCTGAGGAAGTGAAGATCAGAATGGATCGTACGTTAGATCGTATCTGAGTTGCAGAATGAGTCGTACGTTAGGCTGTATCTGACGAAAAGTAGTCGTATGCTAGACTACACCTCGGAATGTACCGTACGCTAGGTAGTATCTGAGGAATGAAGATCAGAATGGATCGTACGTTAGATCGTATCTGAGTTGCAGAATGAGCCGTACGTTAGGCTGTATCTGACGAAAAGTAGTCGTACGCTAGACTACACCTCGGAATGTACCGTACGCTAGGTAGTATCTGAGGAAGTGAACATCCAAATGGGTCGTACGCTAGACCGTATTGGAACAGTTGAAGGAATCATATGTTGTATATGTGGTATTTGCAATAAATGTCTGGGATGGGCTTAAAGATGCCATCATTAGGAGGATGTCAGAATACTTATCAGAATGAATCTTCATAAAGACGTATCTGAATGTTGAATGTAATCGATAAAGATGTCCGCCTGGATGAACCTTTATTTTGACTGTATCAGGAGAATAATTAACCTGAAAAAGTTAGTCTCATGCCATGTCATGATGCATGAGATGTTTTATGCTTGTGAAAATGAATATGAATATGAATGTTGCATGCATGTACATGCTGTGAAATGATGCGTGAATGAATTATGCGTGTGAAATATTTCGCCAGGGGAAAATAAATCCCCATATTCTAGTTGGAGATGTTTGTATTGATGACTCTTTCTTAGCTGAGGATACTTGATTTCTGTCTGATGGTAGAAATATTCAACAGAGCCTGGCTGGGGATGGAAGAGATGACCAGTCTGTCTAGTGATGCCAATTTCTTCTGGGGAATAACTGGTTTTTGCCGGGGAATAGGATTAGCAACTGGATTCATCGGAAAGCATGATTAGACTTTATCCTCGACCCTAAAGTCTTTTGTAACTGCTATTTCTATTTTATGCATGTATTTCGGTAAACATCAATCATATTCAAATGCATATATTAATTCGAATTAAATCAATGGACATTTATGCAAACAAAACAGAGAAAATAAAACAAAAGCATCTTTTTGGAAATAAAATTGTATTGATTTTGAAAGAGGGCCTATAAACAGGCAATTTGTGTACAAGGAGACAGAAATCCTAGTAAGAGGAGATTGTCAAGAGAACAAAGAAAAAGCTATGGTGAAAAAGTCCTATTGAGTTTAATTCTGCTACTGTCATTATATCTTCAAGCCTCTCATCTCCCGTTGTCGGATAGAAGTGATTGGCTTGTTCAGTCCCTTTGACTTGGGTGAAGCTGGCCGAGAACGGGACATAGTCATACGCTTTAATCCCTAATTTTTGCCTGGACCGCCTTTTCAGGTTTTCAGTCCACCAGGATACCCTTTTTTGCCCAAGCCGCCTTTTCAGGTTTTCGACTTGCCGGGTGTACATTTTTATATGTTTATCCCTAATTTTTGCCCGAACCCTTTTGGTTCGCCGGGATGCCCTTACTTTTGCCTAGATACGTCGACCTAGCGGGTCTCTTTTATGCGTAGTATTTTTTAACTATGTCTGCGTTCACGGGATGTGGGAAGTCTTCGCCATCCATTGTAGCGGGCATCATGGCTCCACCAGAGAATACCTTCTTAACCACAAACGGCCCTTCGTATGTGGGAGTCCATTTGCCTCTAGAATCACCTTGTGGTAGAATGATACGCTTCATCACCAAGTCGCCAATTTGATACACCTGTCTCTTGACTTTCTTATTAAATGCCTGGGTCATGCGCTTCTGATATATCTGTCCATGATAAACAGCCGCGAGTCTCTTTTCATCAATCAAATTTATCTGATCGAGTCGAGTCTGAATCCATTCATCTTCATCTAAGCCTGCATCTTTCATAATTCTTAGAGAGGGAATCTGGACTTCCACTAGTAAAACGGCTTCCATTCCGTAGACTAAAGAGAAAGGAGTTGCCCCTGTCGAAGTGCGCACTGAAGTGCGATAACCATGAAGAGCAAAGGGTAACATCTCATGCCAGTCTTTGATTGCTTTCTGAGTAGTATACTGAATATCGTACTCTGTTAAAATCATCTGCCATCTTGCTATTCTTCCGGAGAGGGCAGGTTTCTCAAATATATATTTGATAGGACCCATCTTAGAAATCAATAAAGTGGTATGATTCAACATATACTGTCTTAGTCGGCGAGCAACCCAGGCCAAAGCACAACAAGTTTTCTCGAGCAATGAGTATCTTGTTTCACAGTCGGTAAACTTTTTGCTAAGGTAGTATATGGCATGCTCTTTTCGACCAGACTCGTCATGTTGCCCCAACACACACCCCATTGAATTTTCTAATACGGTCAAATACATGATTAGAGGTCTTCCTTCAACTGGTGGCATCAGAATTGGAGGTTCCTGGAGATACTTTTTGATTTTGTCAAAAGCTTCTTGACATTCATCATTCCATATTGTCTCTTGATTTTTCCTTTGTAATTTTCTTATCTACTTCAGTACCCAGATTTACAATTTCACTTGATTCCTCATGCGGCTGTATAGTCTTTTCTTCTTGCAGTAACAGTCTGGCAAGCTCTCCAGGTACTTCACAATCTTCCTCACTTCCATCCTCGGCTTGGTAGATCGGATTTTCAAAGTCATAACGAACAGTAGCAGAATTATTATCAACAGGATCCAAAGTGGATATGGATATAAAATTTGTTACGTGAGTGTGTGGAAGAAAACATAGCTTATTTGAAAGATGACATGAAAGATAAAGAGCGCAATATTTGAATGCAAAAAGGTTCATTGATTTATTGAATGTGAATATGCTTATGAAAATGACAAAACCTTTAACAAAATTTGATACATTAAAATAAGCAATAACAATTACTCCTGACTAAAGGAAATCAGGAGAGTGTCTTCAGCCTTCCAATTATCCAAGTCGCAATCGCTATCAGCATCTTCTACAGCATTAACAGTCTTGTCATGATTAGGCAGAGGAGCAGTGATGACATTAGGAGTCCCTGGAGGATCAAATTCAATTTCTCCAGCGTCGATCATGTCCTGAATCTTATTCTTCAACAACCAACAATCGTTCGTATCATGCCCGGGGCTATCGGAGTGATATGCACACCTGGCATTGGGATTATAACGAGGAGAAGTAGTGTTGGGATTTGCAGGAGGACCTCTGAGGGTGATTAAATTTGCTTTTAGCATACCCTGCAGTGCTTGGGCTAAAGTCATATTGATCTTCGTAAACTGTCTTCTGGGCCTGTCTTGTCTGTGTTGGAAGTTTTGAGATGGCGGTGCGGCAATCGTAATTGCTCCCACAGCATGGTCACGATTTTTCTTGTTATGACCCCTCTGACTGTACACAACATTTGATTCATTCTTCCCCTGATAGGGCTTTTTGGTGCTTGCAGAGGTAGCCGCATGTATCTTTCCACTTCGAATACCACTTTCAACACGTTCACCCGTCAATATAAGTTCAGTGAAACCCGATGAGGAACTTCCCAATAGATGGATGTAGAATGGGCCAGGCAGTGTACCCATGAACATGTCCACTAATTCTCGATCAGTCATAGGGGGTTTGACTCGGCCAGCCAAATCTCTCCATTTTTTAGCATATTCTTTGAAGCTTTCTTTAGATCCCATAGTCATATTCTGCAACTGTAGCCGAGTAGGTGCCAATTCAGAATTATACTGGTAGTGCTTGTAGAAAGCTGTCGCTAAATCAGTCCAGGTGCGGATGTTAGAGTTCTCGAGCTGATAATACCACTCTAATTGTGTGCCAGACAAACTCTCTTGAAAGAAATGGATCCATAGCTTCCTATCAGTGGTATACGGCTGAATCTTTCTCACATAAGCTCTCAGATGCATCTGAGGACAAGATGCACCATCATACTTAGTGAAAGCGGGGACCTTGAATTTGCGGGGAATGACCACATCAGAGACCAGACCTAAGCCTTCGAAATCCAGACTAGGCGCCTTCTGACCCTCCATAGCTAGCATACGTTCTTCCAACAATCTATACTTATCATCTTTTGGAGAGTACTGTTCCTTTTCATAATCTTCATCGTCGTCTTCAGGGTTGAAGGGATCAACATCCTCCTCTTCCGAATCATTTTCTGTCTCCTCTTCTTGATCCTTCGGCATTCTAATCTTGACTCCTGCGGCCTGTCCTTTAAGCCTTCTTCCCGGGTTAATGTAACTCACAGCTTTCTTGTCTTTCTTCTTCTCTAGTAAGAGAGCCTTCGGCTCCTCCTGCCCCTTGGATAAGTTCAAAATCATTTCTTGGAATTGAGCAATCTGAGCCTGGAGATCCTTGACAGTTTGTTCGAGAGCCATCTGTCTGTTTTAGAAGGAAGACCGTGAGAGCAATGATCCTCTAGAATACCTGTTATGCAATGTTATGTTATGCTATGTGATGTATGAAATGTTTTCAAGGACTTTTGGAATTTAACTTTGCGTAAACCACCAAAAGGGGAACTAAATCCTTGAGTTGAGGAGCGGTCGCTACAAAATTGATCCGGATAGTCTTCCTGGAAGCCAAAGCCTTACAAAACAGAGCAAAGTTAAATCCCTAAGTCCTTGAAATGGTTAGTACAATGCTATGATGTCATGATGTTATGATGTTATGATGTCATGATGTTAAGTAAGTAACAAACACAAACAAGTCACACCGCAATCATTCCTAGGTTTTAAGGCTTGCATGAGTTCCATAGGTAAGTACCTTCCCCACTGAAGTTTGGTTGGTTCCACCTGTCCTAGAATAGTAACCGGGTTCTAGAAGGATCTCAAATCATCGACCTTTCCTTAAGTCCACTTCAGTGCAACACCAAGCGGTTGACCGAAATTTCCCTAAAGTCCAATCTCAAAGAGTGTAGTATCGAGTATTAACCAACCCCAGTCGGAACCGAAGTCAGTTATCTCACTACTTTCTAACGGCTAGGATGAGTCAATTAGGGTTCTAAAGGTCTGGTTAATGCTTTGATGACACCACGCAGACGCCAAATTTTTCCTCAAGTAAACATGAGGAACATCAGGACATCCAAAGTGTCACATTAACCGTAGCCATCATTTTAACCATTCCAGTATACGCCGGATAGTCGCGATGATCTCTTGCTACTTACCTAAGGTACACTAGATCCGGGTGTAGGATCTTTCACTCAAGCATAAAATACCCAAGCAATCCCTTAAAAGTAAATCAGACAATTCAAATAAGTGATCTTGTTTTTTAAGGCAACCTCTCTCTTCCATCCCCAGCAGAGTCGCCAGTTCTGTCATACGGTGAACTGGACTTTTGTGTTTTTGCTTTGGAAAGCAAATGTCGCGGATAACAAGAGTCGCCACCGACTTTTATTTTATCCAATAAGGAAAGGCGGAAAAGAACAGGAAAGACCTTGATTAGATTTTGGGTTCGGGAGGTACATTATACAAAGGGAAGGTGTTAACACCCTTTGTATCCATGGTTATCCATGGGCTCTTAACTGCTGAATCACTTATGTTTTTCTTGTCTGGTTTAGAAAAAAGTGTTTGAGAATTATTTAGAAAATGTTTTGAAAAGAGAGTTTAACTTTGTAATGATTCTTGTACGAATGTATACAAAATGTTTATCTCATTTGATTTTGAAAGATGTTTAGAAAAATATAACTGGGTAATGATTCTAGTACGAATGTATACCAAGTGGTGATTTTCTAATAGATGTTTTGCAAAGTGTGAGGTGTGAAAAGTATTTTAAGTTGTGAGTCAGCATTTAAGAGTTATACCTACCCCAAGGTCTTTATTGGTATTTCCTGTCCTTAGGAGGGTAAAACGGTCCTTACTATTGAGAAGTAAGTAGTCTTATCCTTTGGATGTAAAGGGACATCGTAGGGTCGTCGATCGGTCATCGAAGGCAACATTTGTAAGGATACCTTAGCATTCGAAGGGACGATCATCATTTTAACCGTAGGCTACCACGAAGGGTCATCGAGGGACAAAGTCATGTATTCAAAGGCAACATCCGAGGGACTATGATGATTTAACCGAAGGGTCTTTGCTAAGGGTATCCTTACGTTCGCGGGACATGACCGTAATACCGTAAGGCAACAAAGAGAGGGTCAAGATCATATATTCAAAGACAACATTTGTAATTAGTTAGGTAATTAGGATGAATCTCCACAAGGGTATCCCACGAATAAAGTGGAATACCTAGCAAGCTACCTTCTTCGGGAGTATGTGAGCCCTCATAAAATTCAGCAAACAGGTCAGAATACCAAATGGGGTGCGGTCAATAGTTGCACCGAACAAAGGAATCACAGCAGTAATAATGTCAGGAAAATACTACACAGTTATGATAGAACATGTCAGATAAGCACAGAACAAAGTAAAATAAAAAAAATCAGCGACTGTCATGTTTGCTACTGCCTCGCCTAGTGAAGGCTTGGCGAACACTCGCTACATATTCGCTTAGCGATGTGCTAGCGAACGGCTGCGGGTTTTGAGTTTAATAACAGTACGATTTCAGCAAGCTCCAAACCCTATGGCATCCATTACAGAAATTACATGGTCAAACATTCAAGACATCCTTGCATACTTAAATCCACATGCAAAACATAAGATATATTTATAAATTCAATCATAATATCACATGTAAATTGGGAGCATAAAGCGGTAGTGGTAGTGCAAACCTGTTTGCAATTGAATTGCAACGTTGAATTGGCAGATCACTCTTAGGGTTGGTGTCAGATTGAGTTGGGCGGAGGTAACCTTTGTGCAGATGAGTTTCCTTCAGGGTTTCCTTTAGGGTTGCTCTGAATTCTCCTGGTTAGCCTCCAGGGTTTTTCCGGTTGCGTCTGTTAGGGTTTCCTTGCTAGGGTTTCTGTCCGTCCGTTTCTGTCCCTCTTCTGTGAATGCAGCTCTGCTATTTATAATAATTTTTGTGACCTGATGGGCTCAGAATGAAGCCCAAAAATTCTGGTATTCGCAAGCTTCGCTAGGCGAGTGGTGCAGCGAAGGGTTCGCTAGGCGAAGGATATTGCTCGCCTAGCGAGCAAGCCCTTTTAAGTCATTTTCTGGATCTGGCCACCTGTGTGCTGGGTCTTTGTCCCTTTAAGATCAACGTCTTGAAAAATGAGTTGGAGTGCCTTGAAAAATGTCTTGCACGGTTGACGGGCAAATTTTGGGGTATGACAGAAGGGAGTTGTAAAAAATGATAGTTCCTTTCTTTGGGAAGATGGGTCGAGGTTTTATTTGGATCAAGTCAAACTGTCTAGCAACGAGATTGGGTTGGTAGACTATCAAAGCTATTTGGGTTTTGGTTACATTATGATGGGAAAAAAAGGAGCCTGGGGGTTAAAAATGATTCCCAAACATTCAAAAATATATTCTTATCCTTCTGCATTTCCAAGGGCAGTTGTTGGGTAAACCATTCAGGTCCAATTTTTCTACTAGCAAAGGGTGCCATGGTCGAAGTAAAATGATACCTTTTGGCAAACATCATGATATAACCGTTGAAAGCTTGTCGAAGGCTAATTCCTTCATCAGTTGGCGTTAGTTGCACCAACCTAGGCCATTCGACAGTCCTGTCCTTCACTTTTTCTTCGTTCACTTCGTGTTTTACAGGAAGAGAAGCTTCAAAGGTGGCATTGAGCCATAATTTTAAAAGCCAGAAAGGTCCTGACAAATTGATTTTACCTTTGTCTTTGATGGTTTTCAAAAAATTTACACTCTCACTCAAGGATTCGTAAAGATTCGCCAAAATCATTTCACTTAAGCATAGTTTGGTTCCTGCGTGAAGCTGATTGGCCATAGTGATGAATCTTTTGGCAACTTGGAGGGAACGGGAGCAAAACACATATTTTGTTAGCCATAGAGTCAAAAAGGCTATATGTTCGACATCCGAGACTTCTGTGGTATCCTTGTCATGATAATGAGACATGAATAAAGAGTATGGAGCAAAGCTAGCGTCGAAAGCTATAGAATCTTCATTTAGGTTGGTGGGGTCGAAATCTATCCCATTGGGGCGAAGGCCAACGATGGCTGCTGCGTCGAAGAGAGTGGGTGTGACCATCCCACAAGGAAGGTGAAAAGTGTTATAGGTACTGTCCCAAAAATAGAGGGAAGCTAAAAGCATATTGGGGCAAATGTTGGGTCCTACTCTCGACAATTGAATGAGGTCGAAAATACCTATTTCCTTCCAGAAATCTCCTTTAATCTTTTCAACCTTATCTAGCCAAGATAAATAGTCTGAAGGGTCTTTCGACCATGGACAAGTTCTAAAGATCCTAGCATAATTCAAATAAGTTAAATTCAACTCTCCATCATCAGTCGAACTTTGTGGGTCAATTTGTTCTACAGTTTTCTCTTGAGGTTGAGGTTTTACTCCAGCACCTATGGGTTTGGTACGGAAATAGGTGGGAAAAAATTCTTTCAGACGATCTGGTTTAATATCTGGATTGGGGAGTGGACCTAACATAGTGTGACAAATACCAGAAACAAGAACATGAATTAATACATGGGATTTGTAGATACATTCCTTCTCTCTCTCATTGGGAGGTTCAGGAACGTATTGTTGGTTTCCAACAATCATTGGTCCATTCAACTCGTGCACAGGATGAAGAGTTGAATCTTGGGTCTTCTTGGAGTGTTTGTTGCTGGAAGATTTTGGAGGAGCCATATTTGAGAAGAACAAAGAAATTTTTTCAGGAAAGTTGAAAGTATGAAAATGGGTATGAAGAAGAAAGTTTGAAGCGTAAAAAAGTTTCAGAGAAAATAGGTTGTGAGTATTTATAAGGGAAGATGATAAAAACGTTTGAGTTTTTGATGATAATCGTGGGACACGTGGCTGAATCACAACGGTGATGATGAAGATGTGGAAGTTGAAAAAGGCCGTGATGTTAGGTTTAGGAAATGATGGGGGTAAGGTCTAAACGTGGGCTAGACATGACGTTTTTTGAAAAAGTGTAATGATGAATCTGTTTGGGAACTTGAGATTATAAAAGCTTGGAAATAGTGGAATTAAATGACATGGCATCGAAATATTGGTTAACAACAAATGATTGTTTCTCCAGAGTAGTCGAAACATCTTTGCTGAGGGGCAATTTGTATACATGTATTTTTGACGCCATGAAATTAATAATCAGAATAGTGTTTTCGACAAATGGAGATGCTTGAAAAAAGAAAAAAAATTAGAAATATATACTTGTAGAGCATTTTCAACAGTTTAGTTGATAAGTGTTTTCGACACTTCGACAGATTGGTGGTTCGATATTTCGACAAAAGAAGATGTTTGCAGAAGAAAAGACGTCTTTGACAAGTATGGATGATGTTATGATATTTCGACAATTCGACAAGTCTGAGGAGACGCGTCGTTTCGACGTAAAGCGGAAATTCAAATTCAAAAGAGTTATAACGTTTGCAGAAGACGCGTGGAAGCACTTGGCGAAAGGAAGTCATGCAGAGAGCCAAGTGTCATAGTTTTAGGATTTATTCGTTAGTGACAGTTATTTTGTTTGTATATAAATAGGATAGTTGTTATCAGAATGGGGGTGTGGAAACCTGTACAAAATTCCTGCAAAATACTCAAAGTACTCGTGTGAGAGAAAAGAGTCTTATCTGGAAAATGTACGTGTGAACAAACACCATTTCTTTAAAGTTTTATCTTATATATTTCAAAGTTCTTTACCAATTTTCCTTTACATTTACCAGTCATTTATCCTTTGCATTTACTTTATGCAATTTATTCTTCGCCATTTATCTTAGTCTTGTTAAGTTTACTTTTACTTAAGCACTTTTAGTCAATATCTTTCGTACATGAAAGACTTAGTAAACCAAATAAAGGATACAAAGGTTGTTCTAAAGAGTTACAAAGTTATTTAAATTTTCACATGTCCTAGGATTTGTATGGTTGATCCTGCAAGTAACCCAATTCAATAAGTTTTGGAAAACCAGAGGTTGTTCGCCAAAATCAACAGCAAACAGCGTCCCAATTTGTTCGCTGTTGATTTTGGCGAACAACCTCTGGTTTTCCAAAACTTATTGAATTGGGTTACTTGCAGGATCAACCATACAAATCCTAGGACATGTGCAAATTTAAATAACTTTGTAACTCTTTAGAACAACCTTTGTATCCTTTATTTGGTTTACTAAGTCTTTCATGTACGAAAGATATTGACTAAAAGTGCTTAAGTAAAAGTAAACTTAACAAGACTAAGATAAATGGTGAAAAATAAATGGCGAAGAAAAAATTGCATAAAGTAAATGCAAAGGATAAATGACTGGTAAATGTAAAGGAAAATTGGTAAAGAACTTTGAAATTTATAAGATAAACTTTAAAGAAATGGTGTTTGTTCACACGTACAATTTCCAGATAAGACTCTTTTCTATCACACGGGTACTTTGAGTATTTTGCAGGAATTTTGTACAAGTTTTCACACACCCATTCTGATAACAACTATCCTATTTATATACAAACAAAATAACTGTCACTAACGAATAAATCCTAAAACTATGACACTTGGCTCTCTGCATGACTTCCTTCCGCCAGGTGCTTCCATGCGTCTTCTGCCAAACGTTATAACTCTTTTGAATTTGAATTTCCGCTTTACGTCGAAACGATGCGTCTCCTCAGACTTGTCGAATTGTCGAAATATCATAACATCATCCATACTTGTCAAAGACGTCTTTTCATCTGCAGACATCTTCTTTTGTCAAAATATCGAACCACCAATCTGTCGAAGTGTCGAAAACACTTATCAACTAAACTATTGAAAATGCTCTTCAAGTATATATTTCCAGTTTTTTTTTCTTTTTGCAAGCATCTCCATTTGTCGAAAACACTATTCTGCTTATTAATTTCATGGCATCAAAAATACATGTATACACTAAGCAAAGCTTCAAATGCAAGATGCACAAGAATATGTTCCATAGAATCAAAGAAACCAGGAGGAAAAAATTGTTCCATCTTGCATAGAATGGTTAGAATATTTTGATCTATTTTAATAAGGTCGTCTACTCTTAAAGTTAATGCACAAATGTATTTAAAAAATTGACTCTCTTCATTAAGTCGATTAAGCACATGGTTGGGTAGTGTGTTGAAGGCAATTGGAAGCAATTGTTCCATGAAAACTTGACAATCATAAATTTTCGTTCCATACAACTTCCTTGTGTTGGTGTCAGAAAACCTTGGATTTTGCTACTAGTCTATTGCTTGTTTACTTTGATTATCGTTTTAGTAATTGAGTCTCCTCATAGTTATGTATTTTCACATCTTTTAGAGTAAAACATTTTTCACTAAAACATATTTTTGAAGGCATTAAATAGGCCATTGACCTAAAGCCAATGCAAAGTGATTCAAGTTAATTAGTGTAAAACTCAAAGGGTCATTGACCATAATGCCACATGTATCTATTTCAACCTCGGTACTCAAAATTGAGAAAGTGTGCGTTACTCTTTCATCTATCAAGTCATACACTGATGCAATCGGATGACGTCAAAGATTTAGATGTTCCAACACCTCAACGTCGTTAGGCTCCTGACCTTCTGTCCGAAGACTAACTTGAATGATATCTCTAGCACGTTCCCTCTTTGCAAGTTTGCTCTCACCTCATCTTCTGACAAGATACGAGGGAGCATAGGGAGTTCAACATAATTCTTTCTTGTGCCAACATCTGATATAAGGGCGTTTAACGACCAGAAGAATAATTTTATTCCTCAGCCTTCGCCACATAGATTATTGCATGCATCTCGCTTTTGAATGTTTTCAACGTATTCCTTGGGATAAGACTGAGTAGTAGTTATTCATTTTGAACAAAATTCTTCTTAGTACCTAAATAACTTATGATCGACACATCTTGTTACTGTAGAAACCCTGGGCAACCATCTCGTCAAAATTCTAGAGGAAATATTCCTTTTTCCTGAAAAATACTAAGTTCCATTTGTATCTCTCATCTTGAGACTCCGAATTTGGAAACATGACATGTCGACAATCATCTAATTAAACTCAACTTGTTCCAAGCCTTATAATTATATTGAGATATTTTCCCTTGTTTAAAATCACAGTTAACAGAGTAAGAATACTAGTGACAACCTCGTTCTGTCGCTCAACGGGGTGCCTAAACATTCATGTGTTCACGAAAATAAATAACTACATTATAATTAATGTGCTCATATAGATCCCTCAATTTTTGCCTTATTTTTCACTGACTGCTTTGAATCACCCATGAATATTTCAAAAAGATATATACACATATATTTAACATGTCTGCTAAGCAAAGGTTCAAATGCAAGATGCATAGGAATATGTTCCATAGAATCAAAAAAACCAGGAGGAAAAAATTGTTTCATCTTACATAAAATGGTTAGAATATTTTGGTCTATTTTAATAAGGTCATCTACTGTTAAACTTAATGCACAAATGTCTTTAAAAAATTGACTCTCTTCATTAAGTGGATTAAGCACATGGTTAGGTAGTATGTTGAAGGCAATTGGAAGAAATTGTTCCATGAAAACTTGACAATCATAAACTTTCGTTCCATACAACTTCCTAATATTGGTGTCAAAAAACCTTGGATTCTGCTATTAGTCTATTGCTTGTTTACTTTGATTATCGTTTTAGTAATTTAGTCTCCTCATAGTTATATATTTTCACATCTTTTAGAGTGAAACATTTTTCACTAAAACATATTTTTGAAGGCATAAAATAGGCCATTGGCCTAAAGCCAATGCAAAGTGATTCAAGTCAATTAGTTTAAAACTTGAAGGGTTATTGACCATAATTCCACATGTATCTATTTCGGTCTCAGTACTCAAAACTAAAAAAGTGCATGTTACTCTTGCATCTATCAAGTCATACACCGATGCAATCGGATGACGTCAAAGATTTAGATATTCCAACACCTCAACGTCGCTAGGCTCCTGACCTTCTATCCGAAGACGAACCCGAATGATATCTTTAACACCTTCCCTCCTTTGCAAGTTTGCTCTCACCTTATCTTCTGTCAAGATACGAGGGAGCATAGGGAGTTCGGCACAATTCTTTCTTATGCCAACATCTGATTTAAGGGCGTTTAACGACCAGAAGAATAATTTTCTTCCTCCAAGGAATTCCCATATACCCTTTCTGATTCAAAATCGTCAAATATGAATATGATTTATGGTTCTACGTGATTGCTACTAAAAGATGGGATATGAGAATCCTGGGATGACCCAGACAAAGTTTCCAC
The DNA here is from genome assembly GCF_024323335.1 of Lathyrus oleraceus. NCBI lineage: Eukaryota > Viridiplantae > Streptophyta > Magnoliopsida > Fabales > Fabaceae > Lathyrus > Lathyrus oleraceus. Next base: position 439,309,811 of record NC_066582.1, on the reverse strand, counting down.
TTTATAATCGCTCACTAAATTAACATTATTACCAATCATCTTGGCTAAAAAGTAAGAAATTTTGAAGGAAAATCTTGAGTCAGAAGGGTGCCTGGTTATGGGAGATTTATGAAGCAGGAGGAATAAAAAAGGCTAAAGCTTTAAGCGATGCTCTGAATCAGTACCTTGTGGATTTCATCGAGCTCGAATTGAAAAACCTGGTAGAATTGTCCATCCCATACCTCATCCTTCAAAAATATTATCTTTTTGAAATGAGAGCAAGAGCTCACTGCAAGAGCATAAGGTGTTTGATTTTAGAAAATGTTTTAAGATGTTATGTCACAGTAAATGATACCAAGATGTGAATCGTTCCAACATTTGAAAAGATCTTGAATAAGTTCCTCGTGAGGAGTCTGAGCACATACAAATCCTGTATATTTATTCATTTCCGACCAATCTTGAAAGGCCACAACCTGAAAAACACTATCAGTGGAAGATAATTTGTTCTAAATTGCATTTTTCCATGTACAAAACGTATAGGAAACAACATATTTGGATGAGAATTAGAAAACAACGTGAATTGTCATAGAGATGCATTGTAGTGATATACAAATTCCTAGAATTATAAGAGTTTTGCAATAGATGAAATACCTTCAACTTGGTAAATATGACATGGAATTCCGCCGTCAGAATTAAAAGATGTGTTACTATAAGGAATCAAAAATGAAAAACACGTGAGAGAATTAGGAAAATAGAGATAGTGATTAGGAAAATGGAAATTAGGGTTTTGATAGATTCACTAACCGGTGAACTTTGATTTAGTTAGGGTTAGAAACTTCATATTGTTAGAATTTTATTTTCATCTCCCTCGTTAGCCGTTAAGGAAAATTGGACTTCACTTTTTGTCTTTGGATAGACGGCAGAGTAAGCAACCGTCGCAGCCCAGAAATGATAGGGATGACAAGTGGGAACCGTTGCGGCTTATAGGAAAACCTTTTTATTTTTTACTTTTGATTGATCGTGGGTAAGCAACCGTCGCAGATTAAATAAAAGGGTGGTTGATGGTTGTTCGCTGTGAATTTTGGCGAACAACCTCTGGTTTACCAAAACTTGTAGAATTGGGTTACTTGCAGGATCAACCACACAAATCCTAGGACATGTGCAGATCTAGATGGTCTTGGAAATGTCTAGAATCGCTTTCATATCTTTCATTTTTTGTTCTCTGAGTGTTTTACGTCGAAATATGTTGATTAAAACGTGAAGTGGATGTAAATTTAACAAGATAAAGTAAATGGCGGAAAATAACTGATGAAATGTAAAGTGTCGAAAAGTAGAAAGTGCAGAAAGATAAATGACTGGAAAACATAAAAGAGATTTGTAAAGAACTTTAAACTTTATAAAATAAACTTTGAAGGAATTGGTGTTTGTTTACACATACATGTTCCAAATATGACTCTTTTCTCTTACACGGGTACTTTGAGTGTTTTTAGGAATTCTGTATAAGTAATTCTTCACCCCTTTTTTCCATAACAACTACCCTATTTATAAACAAATAACATAACTGTTACTAACGACCAAATCCTAAAACTGTGACACATGGCTTTCTTCCTTTCGCCAGATGCTTCCACGCGTCTTCTGCCAAACGTTACAACTTTTTAAATTCAAATTTACACTTTAAGTCGAAATGACGTCTTCCTTCAGGCTTTTTGTCGAATTATCAATATACTGCAATGTTCTCCACGTCTGTCGAAAGTACTTTTCTAGCTGCAAATATCTTGTCGAAATGACGAAACCTCCATTTTGTCGAAGTATCGAACCATACTTATTAATCAAATCGTTTTAACCCATGTCATCATTTATCAAAAAAAAGGCATTTCGTACACCAAATCTCATGGCGTCGAAAACGCACGTATACAAATTGCCCCCCAGCAAAGACGTTTCGACTGTTGTTCTGGAGAAACAGTCATTTGTTGTCAATCAGTGCTTTGATGCCATGTCATTTAATCTTCATTAAATGCAAGTCTGATAATCTCAATTCCCAATGCAGGTTCATCATTACACTTTCTCCACAATGTCACGTCTAGCCCACGTTCACAGCCTACTTCCATCATTTCCTCACATCATGGTCTCTTTTCAACTTCCACCTCTTTATCATTCCCATCAGAAATGGCCACGTGTCCCACTAACATCATTACCATCTAAAACGTTTCAACATCTTCTTCCTATAAATACCCATAAACCTTTTCTTTAAACCCTTTTACGTTTCAGATTTTCTTTCCTCATACCCATTTCTCAAGCTTTTCACATTTTCTGAGAAATCTTCTCAAGTTTTTTCTAGCAATGGCGCCTCAAAAACCCTCAAGCAGTAAATATTCTAAGAAGAAACAAGACTCAGCTTTTCCTCCTGTGCATGATTTAAAAGGGCCAATGACCATTGGAAATCAACAGTATGTTCCGGAACCTCCAAATGAGAAAGAAAAAGACTGCATCTATAAATCTCAGGTACTAATCCCTGTTCTTATTTCTGGAAATTATCACGCTATGTTAGGTCCCCTTCCAAATCCAGAGATTAAACCAGAGCGTTTAAGAGAATTTTTTCCATCTTACTTTCACACAAAACCCATAGGCGCTGGAAGAAAACCCAAACCTAAAGAAGCCGTTGCAGAACAAGACGATTCATCGGACACTGGGGATTTGGACTTAGGTTATTTAAATTACAACAGGACCTTCAGAACCTGTCCATGGTCGAAAGACCCTTCTGGCTATGTATCTTGGTTAGATAAAGTCGAAAAAGTAAAAGGGGTCTTTTGGAAAGAAGTAGGCATTTTCGACCTTATTCAATTGTCAAGAGTAGGCCCCAATATCTGCCCAAATATGCTTTTGGCCTCTCTCTATTTTTGGGATAGCACCTATAACACCTTTCACCTTCCCTGTGGGATGGTTACGCCGACCCTTTTCGACGCAGCAGCCATTGTTGGTCTTCATCCTAATGGTGTAGATTTCGACCCTACTGTCCTTAATGGGGGCACCATTGCTTTCGAAACTAGCCTTGCTCCCTATTCCTTATTTACATCCCATTATCATGACAAGAGCGCCGACGAAGTTTCAGACGTCGAACACATAGCTTTTCTGACTTTGTGGTTATCCAAATATGTGTTCTTCTCCCGCTCTCTTCAAGTTGCCAAAAGATTTATCACCATAGCCAACCAGCTTCATGCAGGCACGAAACTATGTTTGAGTGAAATGATCTTGGCGAACCTTTACGAATCGCTGAGTGAGAGTGTCCATTTTTTAAAAAACGCCAAAACCCAGGGTAAAATTAACTTATCAGGACCCTTCTGGCTTTTACAACTATGGCTTAATGCCACTTTTGAGGCCTCCTTCCCTATACGGCCTGAAATAGACGAAGAGAAAGTAAGTAGCAGGACTGTCGAATGGCCAAGGTTGGTGCAACTAACACCAACTGATGAAGGGATCAGCCTTCGACAATCTTTCAAGAGCTATGTCATGATGTTCGCCAAGAGCTATCAGTTTACTTCTACCATGACGCCCTTTGCTGATAGGAAAATTGGACCTAAGTGGTTCACCCAACAACTGCCTTTGGAAATGCAGAAAGATGAAAATACATTTCTGAATGTTTGGGAATCATTCCTAACCCCTAGGCTCCTCTTTTCTTATTGTAACACCACTAAAAATCAAGTCGCTTTGATAGTTTATCAACCCAACCTCGTCTCTAGACAATTTGGTCTAATCCAAATCAAACCTCGACCTATATTCCCCAAGAAAGGGTCCATCATCTTTTATAATTTACTCCATACTGAAGATGAAGGCAGAGAACTGTCGAAGAGACTGACTGATGATTCTCTTGATATTCGACCTGTTATTTTTCGACCCTCATTCCTATGTACTCCCGAGTTCGCTGAGTGGTGGAAAGATTACTACTCCAACAAGTTTTATGACGTAGCTGCCTTTACTACCTATTTGACAAATGCTTTCGCTTTTGTGCAGGATCGGACCAAAAAAGGTATTCAACGCCACATTAAGGAAATACAAAAATTTCAAAAATATTTTGAAACTGCGTATAGACCTGATGATCTTAGTCGAACCATATGCGAAGCAGCGGCCGAATTAAAACGTAAATTGACGGAGAAATTTGAAAAACTGTCATTGCCTTCCAATCTTTCACCAGAGGCGCGCTATGACCTGGCTTTCAGTTGTCATCCACCAAAGTTTCCTCCTTTGCCAACTGCTGACTTTGGGGTGGCGTTTGGTTTTCCACTTCCAGACTGGTTCCTTTGTGGGGATTTTATGAAAATTCTTCGTCAAAAGTATCAAAAACCTGCTGAGCGTGTGGTTCCGACTAAGTATCATCTGGGCGAATATCCAGGACACCTTCATATTGGAATAGAACACGTTCGCGTGGAAGATCCCATTCTTGAAGGTGTTCACAGAAAAACATGATTTTCCTTCTGTTATTCTAACTGTCTTATCATGTCTCTCTTATATTTGTTTCTGAATTTTCTTTCTTTCCTTAGCCGTGAAGATCCCTGCTAAGAAAGCTGCTGTCGAAGCGTCGCCCAGTACTGCTAAGAAGCCTTCGACAAAAGTACAAAACTTTTTCTCTTCTTATTATTTTCCTTCCATTATTTAAAACTAACTGGCTTTGGCCTGTATGACTAGGTAAGTCGGAAACCCCCAACAATCCAAAAGAAGAAGAGTGAAGAGGAGAGAGAAGAGGATAAAGTCCCTAATGAAGAGTCTGGTGACGAATCTCCAGAGTTAATCCCTCCCCCTCAGAAGAAGAAGAAACTCACGAAGGTCTCTTCCCAAAGATCCATCGTTAACCCAATCAGGAAGGATTCCGCCAGTACTCCTCCTGCTAAGCCTCAGTCGAAAGATACGGGGCGTGGGAAATCCGGCTTTAATACTGAAATTCCTGAGGTAATTTTTTATTTCGACAACATATGTTCACCTTTCCTACATCTTTTCTTCTAAATCTTAGAATTTATTTTTAGGAACAAGTGGTTGTCGAAAGAACGCCTGAGAAAATTCTGGAGGAAACGGCCCCAGAGGAAGATATCCCCACAAGTGACCATGATATGCAAACCGTAGAAGAATTCGACACTACAGTGGGTGAAGCTTCTGAAGATGAATCTCCTCCTCATCCAGGATTACATGTTGCACCTCAGGGTGATGATATTGAAATGGAGGTTGTGGTCGAAGATGATCCTGGAGATGGAGCTGCCAGAGATGGGGACAACCAGTCGAAACGAACAGAGGTTGAGCATACTTCGACGCGAAACACTCCACCTGCTCCTGACCGGGCCCAAGGGAGTGGCAAATCAACTGGTTCGACCAATTTCTCTCGCGAGGAACTTGAAAATCTCAAAGTGCAAAGACCTTTGGAGTATCTGAAAGCCATGCTTAGCACCCGTTTTAATTTCCAGGATTCTTCGCAGAGTAGTTCGACCACTTCTGGGGCAACTTCTGAAGCACCATCACTTGGCAACCTCCTGACCAAAATCAAAATGAAAATCCTTGATGTCGATTTGTTTAAAGTCTTGGAAGAGAATTCCCTTGCTCAAATTGGTCTTAAGAAAATTTTGAAGCAAGTGAATGTCCTGGAAACTTCTGCTGAGATTGGAAGTTTTGTGATGAAGCTGATGACTCTCATTGACTTGGCCACTGCAGATCTCCATCGTCAAAGGGATCTTACCACTCAAATCTCCTCCAAGTCTGAAACTCAAACTGCTGAATGGGATGCCGTTTCGACTTCGATTGACAAAGTTTCAAAATTGCAAAAGCTCTCTGAAACGTATGTCGAAGAAGTTGCTGCTTGCGATGACAATATTCAAAAATGGAAAACACAGATAGCAGCACTTCAAGAAAAGATCTCTCAAGAGGAGAAACGTAAGGCATCCATTCAGCAACCCAAACAGAGCGAGATTGACGAAGAATTGAGGGTGGGTATTCGACATGCAGAAAAAGCCCAGCAACTTAGTCAGGAGATTGAGACTCTCTCTACTCACAAAAGTCTTTGTGATCATCGACTCCAACTCCAGAGGCAGAAGTTCGCCACTTTGAAGGATACTTTTGCCAATTTTGATTTTTAGTCGAATTTATTTAGCAACTCTCAGCCCTTTGAGGCTTTCTTTGTAATAACTTTTGAATGCCATTTTTATTTGGCCCATCTTATCACAATTATGTTTTGCACTTATTCTGTTACTACTTTTACTTCCTGCAATATAGGCTTATATTTTTTTAAATACTTGCCATTTATTCTTAGGATTCTCTTATCCTTCTCTATTTCTTCTATTTCGTACGCGCCGTTCGAAAATGTTCTCAAAACCTGGAAAGGTCCCTCCCATTTAGGAGACCACTTTCCCATTAATTTATCCTTTCGATCCATTGGAAGGATTACTTTCCACACAAGGTCACCTATTAAGAAGGCCTTGAATCTCACTCTCTTGTTGTAAAATCTTTCGACTCTCTTCTTTTGTCTTCTTATTAGGTCTAGCGCGCGCAGCCTTTCTTCGTCTAAATCAACTAGTTCGTCCATCATCATACTCCAATATGTATCTGATGGGATTTCATGATGCCTTTGCACTCTAACTGACTGCAGATATATTTCGACTGGCAAAACTGCATCATGTCCGTAAGTCAACTTGAATGGAGTCGAATTCGTTGCCTCTTTGGGGGACGTTCGACAAGCCCACAAGGCTTGATCCAAAGTATTATGCCAATTTCTAGGTTTTTTCCCCACATGCTTCTTAATCAAGTTTATCACTACCTTGTTGGCTGCTTCAACTTGCCCATTTGCTTGAGCGTAGTAAGGTGTCGAAGTAAGGAGCTTAAAACCTGTTTCTTGCGCAAATTTCTGCATGTTTTTACCGGTGAACACAGATCCTTGATCTTTTGTTATTGTCTCAGGTATCCCAAATCTGTAAATTATGTATTTTTGGATAAAGTCTATGACTGCTTCTTGATCCACATTCGCCAATGGTATAGCTTCACTCCATTTTGTGAAATAGTCTATCCCAACCAAAATGTACCTTTGCCCTTTTGAGGAAGCTGGTCGAATCTCCCCGATCAAGTCCAACGCCCATCCTCTGAATGGCCAAGGTTTTATAATTGAGTACAACTCACTTGCAGGGACATGGGGTATGCCTGCATGTACTTGACATTCCTGACAACCTTTTGCGAATTCGACACAGTCTTTCAGCATTGTTGGCCAATACATTCCTTGTCGAAATAAAAGCCACTTCATTTTGTGACCTGCTTGGTGTGCGCCACACGCTCCACTGTGTACATTCGACAAGGCTATGTAGGCTTCGTCCTCACTCAGGCATTTCAACAAAACTCCTTCTGCAGTCTTTTTGAACAATTCATTTCCCAAAAGTACGTAACTCAAAGCTCTGTATTTTATCTTTCTTTCTGCTTTCTGATTTGGGTCTTGTAGATAATCCTTGATAGGCTTTCTCCAGTCTGTTATTCCTGAATCATCTATGTTGAATATCTCGAAGTTTTCTTCGTCACCGTATCCTAATCTTATTGACTCTAGATCTGATGGGGACAACTTGGTGGATACGACTCTTCTTCTGACTTCAATGGCTTCTTCTAACTTTTCCTTCGACACTTTGTATCCGGACGCTAGTTGAGCAAGATCATTCGCTTCTTGATTCTCCAACCTGGGAATGTGCCTGAAGACGACATTGTCGAACGCCTTGAGAAGTCTATTGGCTATTACAAAGTACATGATTAAATTTTCTTTCACGCACTTATACTCTTTCGTCAACTGCTTTATTACCAGTTCAGAATCACCCATTATTTCGACTCTCGTTGCCCCCAATTTCAACAAGATTTCAAGTCCAACGATCAAAGCTTCGTATTCTGCTTCATTGTTTGAACACAGACTTTCAACTTTGTACTTGAATTTTGTTGGAATTTTTTTTCAGGAGAAATAATCAACATCCCAACGCCAGTTCCATTTTTATGACTGGAACCGTCGAAGTACAGTTTCCAAGGTTCTAGTTCGACGTATTCCACATCTTCGTTTATAGAGTGGTCCGCTATGAAATCAGCGACCACTTGTCCTTTCACCGCTTTTAAAGGCAGATATTTCAAGGAGTATTCTGTTAAAGCTAAAGCCCACTTTCCAATTCGACTATGTAAAATAGACTTAGATAACATATACTTTATTACGTCGAAATGGGAAGAAATATATACATCGACAGGTTTTATATAATGCTTTAATTTGATACAAGAAAAATATACACACAGGCATAGCTTTTCTATAATGCTATATCTAGTTTCGGCATCGTTCAGGACTCTACTGAGATAATAAATGGCCCTTTCGACGCCATTCTCATCTTCTTGACACAACATACTTCCTAATGTTTTGTCTGATGCCGAAATGTACAATCTCATATTTCTTTTTCTGCAAGGAGACATCAGGATTGGGGGATTAGCCAGGTACTCCTTGATTTTGTCGAAAGCCGCTTGCTGTTCTTGCCCCCATGCGAAGTCTTCTTTCTTTAGTCGAAGTAGAGGAGAGAAAGCTTGTGTCTTTCCACTGAGGTTGGAGATGAATCTTCTGAGAAAGTTGATTTTCCCTAGCAGAGACTGCAACCCCTTTTTGGTTGATGGCGCTTTCGCTTCCAGTATGGCCTTGGCTTTATTTTCGTTTATTTCGATCCCCTTCTTATGGACCACAAAGCCTAAGAAATCACCCGCCTGCACACCAAAAGCACATTTAAGTGGGTTCATTTTCAAACCAAACTTCCTCATCCTTTCGAAGGATTGTCGAAGATGATCTATATGATTTTTTCCTGAAACAGACTTAATCACAATGTCGTCAATATACACTTGCATGAAAGTTTCGATGAAGTCATGAAAGATGGAATTCATGGCACGTTGGTAAGTCGCTCCAGCGTTCTTTAGACCAAAAGGCATTACTACCCATTCGTACGTTCCTATGGCTCCAGGACAGCGGAAAGCCGTTTTAGGAACATCTTCTTCAGCGATAAAAATTTGGTTATAGCCAGAGTATCCGTCTAGCATACTTAAGTACTCATGGCCGGCTGCAGAATCTATGAGCATTTCTGCCACTGGCATAGGATATTCATTCTTTGGGGTAGCCGAGTTTAAGTCTCGAAAATCAATACATACCCTAAGTTTGCCATTTTTCTTAATTACTGGAACAATATTTGCAATCCATTCAACATACCTGGTTGTGCGGATGAACTTGCATCTTAGAAGTCTTTCGACCTCTTCTTTTATTTTCGACAGGATTTCTGGTGCGAAGCGTCTCGGAGTCTGCTTTACTGGCTTCTTTCCTTCCATTATTGGCAACTGCATTTCGACCAGACTTCTGTCAAGACCAGGCATTTCGTCATAATCCCATACGAAGCAGTCTTTGAACTCTTTCAGCAACTGGACTATTTCGACCTTGAACTGGGGGTCCATTTTTGCGCTTATGTACGTTGGTCTATGTTCTGCCCCCACTCCTAAGTTTATTTCTTCTAAAGGATCCTGCGCCACCATCTTCTCGTTAGTTGACACTGGATCTTTTTCGAACCCCAGAGGTTCGTCGTCGTAAATGGCGTCAAGCTTTTGGTGTTGCCATCCGCCCATTTGGTTGGTGACATGATCTTCCGCAACGTCTTCTTGGGGACATTGTTTGTTGGAGTTCTCTTGGTTGGCTTCGACAGCCATATTTTTTACTTCAACCTCAAGGGCCTCTTTTAATTTGTTTTCGGCTATGTAAGCTGTAATCTTTTCGATCGCTGATTGTTCACTCGTCATCGTCAAATTCACTACCCCATCCCGTCGGCGCTATATGAGTGGTTCCCCATATGTAAGTTTCGCCAATCACTTCTTTATCCCACTGGAAACCATGCGTTGGATGCAGGTACATGGAGCAATAGGCATTGTCTGTCGTCTTCAAGTCGAATTCTGCCGGGCTGCAGGGAGGTATATGAGCCAGGTTTTTGTCGAAGCTTTGGCTGTTGACAGTGTTCACCTCGGTCATGAAGTAGCTTTGGTCAGCCTCGATGTTTTCGACGATTCCATCTGGCCTCCATATGGCTATCCGCTGGTGCATTGAAGAGGGTACAGCTCCTACGCCGTGAATCCACTCCCTACCAAGCAGCAGGTTGTAGTTGGCTTTCGAAGCGATGACTATGAACATTGTAGGCCTTGTTATGGTTCCTACAGTTAAGTTCACTTGGATGACTCCCATAGTTGTTCCTATCTTCCCTTCGTAATTCGACAGCACCATGTTGTGAGGCTTCGCGTCCGAATCGTCTTTTCCAATCTTCTTCAGCATGTAGTGGGGCATCAAATTCACTGCCGCTCCCCCGTCCACCAGTATCTTATTCACACCAACATTTTCCACCTTTCCTTTTATAAACAGAGGTTTCAAATGCGCTTTCATGGAGTCGTCTGGTCTTTCGAAGAAAGCGTTCTGCTCTTCGACGCATCCGTTGTTCATCACGTAGTAGCAGACGGGCTTGTGTGCCATTGTTTCTTCTTCCATTTCGTCTCCTTCATCCTCAATTTCCATGACTCTATCATAGTCTCTAGGGAGAACAGAGACCACGTTGCAAATCACGTTGAAGGATGCTTCTGAGTCAGAGTTAAAATTGTCGGTTACTTCATCATCTTCCTGCATCTTCTCCTTCGACGCCATCGATTCGACAACTCTGCTAGGATTGATCTGGAGGGGAGTCTCTTTCCTGCTCCTTGTCTGACGATTGTTGCTAGATTCTGCTTCGTCTGGACCATTCATGTTCTTTTTTGCCATCTCTATTTCTGCCCTCTTCTGCCTTTGGAACCTCCTCCATTGGGATCTGGACATGGGATTTTTGCCTTTGTAATTCTCTGAAGGGTACGGTCTTGGCTTGTGTTTTTCCATTTCCTTCTTGCCCTCCATCGACGCGCCTCTCTGAACCTCAAACTTTCCCCATTTCTTCTGCCCCTGGGCGTCCCTAATGGGTTGAACCCATTTGTCGTCCGTCGCTTTGTCAGATGGTTTATAGGTGTTCTGGCGTCTCTCTCCGTGCCTCCACTGGTGGTGATCACTTCTCCTTGGGTCGTATCTCACTGTTCCCCAATTCTCTTTCCTCTTGGTCTTATCCACCGCTTCCAGGTTGGTTGCTGCCTTCCTGTCGAAGACTGCGCTGCAGCGTGGGCACAACATCACTTCGGTTTTCATCCTTTGGCACCTCTTGATGAATTCCATTAAGTTTTCCTCCTCTCTAGGATACGCCAGCCTTTGGTACTCTTTGCGACGACGATCTTCGCCCTCTTCGACCTGGTCCTTCTGAGATATTTCTACCATATTTACCCCAACATTTCGTTCGTTGGCGATGCTTAATTCGTTCATCTTCCTGATGAGCCTCTCTTCTTCGCCTTCGACGCCTTTTGGTGTTTGGTCGAACTCTTTCTCTGGGCAGCAGCACCAAGATATGGTCCTGGGACCATGTTTGCAACAGCATTTGTTCCAATTTCTTCTGGGGTCTTCCATTGTCCTACGCAGGATCCCACTGATCACGGGCTTCGAAGGACCGTTAGCGGCTTCCGCTTTGATTTTTGTGACTTCTTTACTGAAAGGCCCCATAGTGTTGACGCAGTTGGCGATATCACCTTTCTTCGTTTTGTTAGAATCAAGGCCTTCAGCAGCCTTGTTTTCAATCGCGAGGTCTTCAGTAACCCTCTCCTTCGTATTAGGGGAATGCTCAATTGCGTCGACTGTTTCCTCATTGTTTTCTGAAGGAGCATCTCCCCAACCGCTTGGTTGGATTGTGTTGATGTCGATCTGAGAGCTTGCCGGCGCGTTGTACTTCACAAGATAATCATATTTCCCATTTGGCTGTCCCAAGCGGTCCCAGTTCTCCTCTTGTCGAAACTCCACATTCTCGACAGCATCGTCACCGTCCTTCTTGTCGAAACCTTCAGTAGTTTCTATTCTTTTCTGGCTTGCGAGATCATCAGCAATCTCGACCATGTTGACATTTGCGTCGAAACTTCCAGGGGCTTCCACCATTTCCAAATTGCCATCAGGAGCAACTTCCGCTTCCACCATGTTCACGACGGATGGTTCAGCGTAGTGGGCTTCGACTGTTTGCATAGGATTCGAATCGATCTTCATCTGTTGTTTTGGTTTGTCACCAAACTTCAGCCTTCCGTCACGGATAGCATTTTGAACGAGATCCCTGAAAAGGAAACAACGAGACGTCTTATGGCCGAGAAAATTATGGTATTTACAAAAACCTCTCTTTTTCTGTTGTTCCATAGGAGGTTCTTTAGCGCCTGGTGGTTTTATTAACTGACCATCTTTAACCAACAGATCGAAGATTTCGTCACATTTGGTGATGTCGAACGTATAAGTCCTTTTGGGGAACTTATCGTTGGTTTCGACTGGGTTTCCGTTCGACGGAGTTAGTACTTTGCACGAATAAGGTGGCCTTTGCTTTAGTTCTGCTAGGTCAATCTCTTGTTCGTCGAAGCTACTTGGTTCGTTTTCGTCGAACTCATCATCTTGGCGAACCCCTACGTAGGCTACCCTCTCTTTTTTATTCTTATTTGCCCTAAATTTTTCGTCCCTTATCCTTTCGACCTGTCTCACTCTATCCGCTAATTGTGCCATATACCTCAGATACTGGGTATCTAGTTTCTTCCTTATGGAATAATCTAGTCCCCCTGCGGCCATTTCGACCAACTCATGTTCTGGCACTGGGGTGAAACATCTAGCCTTTAGCAATCTGAACCTATTTAAATAATCATCTATTGGTTCGGAGTGTTTTCTCTTGACACTGGCTAATTCTTTCAGACTTATTTTTGTTTGTCCCATGTAGAATTGTTCATGGAACAACCTTTCTAATTGGGTCCACGTGTATACTGAGTTTGCAGGCAAAGATGTAAACCAAGTAAACGCATTTTTTGTTAAGGAACTAGGGAAATATTTTATTTTCAAATTTTCATTACGGGCTATCTCCCCTGCCTCGATCAGATAACGTGCCACATGTTCTATAGTGGACTCACTAGTATCCCCTGAGAACTTTGTGAACTTAGGGACTTTCCACCTTGGTGGCAGTTCTTCTTGCAGAATATATTCTGATAGTGGGGATGCGTAACTAGGCCTTTGTAAACCCATGTTCATCCCATTTTGTGCCATTATCGTTTCGACCATGGCTGCCAAATTGTTTTCGACAGGCGGATTATTATACCGTATCCGTTGTTGCAATACAGCATTCGCGTCCTGGCCTCTCTGGATTACTATCCTTCTAGGCTCTTGTGGAATGGGGATTTCGACACGAGGCTGTTCGACTACATCCTCTTGGTTTCTGACGTTTGTTTGAGGATTGTCCAACGGTATCTGGTTTATCGTAGGTTCTTTCTGGACCGCTACCACTGGGTTATGAATCACTTGTTCTCTGTGTCGAGTTTGAGGGACTCCAAAGAAATCAGCAAGGCGCGTCATCTGCGCTGCCAACACTTGGTTTGTTTGAGTGGTGTTTTGTATTAGTGGATTAAACACCGCTCCCATTTGTTGCGTCAACATTTGGACCATATCATGATTACTCTCGTCCATCTGCTGTCTAATTACTTGCGCCGAATTATTTGTTATCGGCGGCACGTAAAGTGGTTGTTGATTCAGTCTACTCATGTTTCCACCATATCCTGACCCTTGTAAGGGTGAAGACACGTTGGCCATCGAATCTGAATATATTAACGGGGAGTTATGTAAATTTGCCATCACCGAAGTTGGCATTCCGAAGGGTTGTTCCCTACCAGGCGGAGGCATGGTGAAATTCGTTACAAAAGGCCTAGAAGTGTTTCCCACAGGAGGGGGTGTCCCAATGGGCATTTGTTGTGCCCTGAAGGACGAACTAGGCGCGTTTTGCGACATCGAAACCGCTGGTATCGACCCTGCTGACGAAGGTACAGCCTCTGACACAGGGACCGATCCTATATTGCCTTCTGTCGAAGGGACAGGGTTGGATACTGGGATGGATTCGTTTGGATTATTTGGCTGGTTCGCCATTTTCCTTACTCTTGTTCTTTTAGGTATTTCTACTTCGGATACGGCTAATTTACCGCTTCTCAGTCTCATACAATGAAGGACAGATTTTGACTAGCGATTATCTAACTTTCTAAATTTCTGCACTGTCCCACTGGGCGTGCCAATTTGTTCGCTGTGAATTTTGGCGAACAACCTCTGGTTTACCAAAACTTGTAGAATTGGGTTACTTGCAGGATCAACCACACAAATCCTAGGACATGTGCAGATCTAGATGGTCTTGGAAATGTCTAGAATCGCTTTCATATCTTTCATTTTTTGTTCTCTGAGTGTTTTACGTCGAAATATGTTGATTAAAACGTGAAGTGGATGTAAATTTAACAAGATAAAGTAAATGGCGGAAAATAACTGATGAAATGTAAAGTGTCGAAAAGTAGAAAGTGCAGAAAGATAAATGACTGGAAAACATAAAAGAGATTTGTAAAGAACTTTAAACTTTATAAAATAAACTTTGAAGGAATTGGTGTTTGTTTACACATACATGTTCCAAATATGACTCTTTTCTCTTACACGGGTACTTTGAGTGTTTTTAGGAATTCTGTATAAGTAATTCTTCACCCCTTTTTTCCATAACAACTACCCTATTTATAAACAAATAACATAACTGTTACTAACGACCAAATCCTAAAACTGTGACACATGGCTTTCTTCCTTTCGCCAGATGCTTCCACGCGTCTTCTGCCAAACGTTACAACTTTTTAAATTCAAATTTACACTTTAAGTCGAAATGACGTCTTCCTTCAGGCTTTTTGTCGAATTATCAATATACTGCAATGTTCTCCACGTCTGTCGAAAGTACTTTTCTAGCTGCAAATATCTTGTCGAAATGACGAAACCTCCATTTTGTCGAAGTGTCGAACCATACTTATTAATCAAATCGTTTTAACCCATGTCATCATTTATCAAAAAAAAGGCATTTCGTACACCAAATCTCATGGCGTCGAAAACGCACGTATACAATGGTACCAACCGTCGAGACCTTTTAAAAAATTTCATAAAATATAGAGGTGGCCAAAACCTCCCTACCAACTATCGTGACCGAGGAGAGACGACGGTTATCAAGTAACTGTCGCGACCTATGTGTCGCAAAATCTATTTTTTCCTCACTCACGCACTTTTGAAAATTTCCCAGAAGGTCGTTCATCCAAATACTATTCCAAATTAAGCACGCTTAACTATAGAATTCTTATTTCTTAAGATACCAAACGAAGATGCATCTTGTTGGTATAACTAGTATTAATCGATCCTTATAAGTATTTCTTCAACCATGCAGTCTCATACATGCACAACCTTAGGATCCTCTCATTTCGATATGAATTCGGACGACCACTCCCTATCCTCTTCGATCTCGAGTTTTACAATCACTCCCCGTCCTCTCCGAACTCGGGTGTTACAACCATTCTTTGTCCTCTCCGACCTCGGGTGTTAGATGCCCACTAGCTTCAGTTTGGTTCGTCCCCGAACCATGTTGTATTGAGAGAGTATTGCTTCAATACCATTTTTAACGCCCTAAACTGCTTTCAGGATTAACGACTGACCCCACAAACCAACATGAGTCTTTTCAGTATGTTTTTATCCTCACTCACACGCTTTTTGGGAAAGTTTGCAAAATGTCACCCATACAAATACTTCTCCAAGTCAAACACACTTAATTATGGATTTCTTATTTGTTAGGCTACAGGAAAAAAATGATGCATCTTGTTGGTATAAGTAGTATCAATCAATCCTTATAAGTCTTTCTTCAACCATGTAGTCTCATACCTGCACAACCTCAAAATCCTCTCATTTCAATGTGAATTCGGGCGACCATCTCCAGTCATCTTCGGTCTCGAGTGTTATAATCACTTCACGCCCTATTCGGCGTCAGGTGTTACATTAACCATGTAGGTCTATCCAACACCACCATAAAAGAGATCAGAACTACCATTCAAAATCAACAATAATTCAACTCTCTTTATTTATGGATCTTTCATAAAATTAGAACATCTGTTTTTTATTCTCAAACAAAAAAAATATTAAATCTTAAAGCCTTGGAAAACGGTGTCTCAATTGAGAAATATTTTATATTGTCGAGAAAGTATTTTCGGATAAATCTTTTTTAGTTTAAGATATAGGGTCGAACAATCAAAATTTATCTAAGGCAATATATGAAATAATTGAAACTCATTATGGATGATGTTAAAGTATCTTAAATCAATAACACGTTCCAAAAAGTGGAGCATGTTTGAAAATCGTACATAGAAAAAACATTATTCCATACGTGTGTAGTTGTTACCAAAGTATACACAGTCATTGATTACAACTAGTCATGATGTTATATAAAAAAAACACCAATTTGACATGGTGTGTCAAAAATGTCAATTTTTAACTACATTAGAAAATTAACATTTTAGTGGCATATGTATTTGTAACATATACAAGTTCAAAGTAGAATAGCTTCTTCCAAACAAAATGAAATAGTTTTTCATGCAAAAACATTCCTCGAAGCGACTGTCCATTCAGAAGTCAGAGACATTCCTCTAAGCATACAGAAAATATAAAATTTCTACATCTACTTGCATTTGAATTAGAAAGACTCTCTAAAGTAACATCACATCACAAATCCAATAATTTACAAATGTTATCTCTATTAAGATAAACAAATTTCCAAACTTGTCCATATAGGAAAAAGAACCCTACGACTATAGATTTCAATCGTAGCACACTTTCAGAATCCAATCTTTCACTGTGAGTCGGTCCTCACTATTGTCAATGTTTATTGTACACCATATATTTAATAAAACAGACCATGAATAAGATCCAAATAAGTGCTAACAATCTTTGTATTGGTCTTGAGAATACTATATTTTCATAAAGGATCACTTTATAATTAATAACGACGAAAGATAAAATAAATATTCCCCAAAAGGCAGAAATAATGATAGAAGTCGTCCGCGAAACAAGATCCACTTCTACAAATGATATTGCGCTTGTTAATAGAAAAATCAACATGGTCCCAAAGATGCCGGTGTTATTAAGAGGAGATGATGCAGCAATGTAAAATAGCCATAATTGAATGCAGAAAACAAAAGGGACGATCACCGCGATCATGACATGGTCGTCAAATCTACCATCGTTCAATGAATTCTTTACTACAGGGAAGGTAATCAGTAAGCAGCATAACGTTACAGAGATTCCGAAAATCTGATTCATCCTAATTTTGTTGGTCCTATTAAAAACATACATGAATAACTTGTGAGTTTTTGTTTTAAAATCATAGGAAAAAAAGTTAAAGAAAAAATTATACCATTTTACGTCCTTTACTATAGGAATGACTTTAGGTTCTACCACAATCACTTGGTGTTCCTTGTTTTCATCAGCAACTCTATGAAAACAAAGTGTATGTGTTAATCAATGAGACTCAGTTTTCATGAAAAAAGGAAAAATAATAGCAAGATAAAGTACCTTTGATTAATTGGATTAGAAGACATTTTGTTACTCTTTTGCTTGCAATGCTAAGAGTAGAGAGTGAGAGTCTTAAATAAATATTGCTTCCTCAAAAGTTATTTTAGAGGTTTTGTTTTGATTTTGTGCGAAATCTGTCTATAAGATTCGAAACAATTGCCTTTTTAATTTGCACGTTTTGAGTACACTTTTTATTTTTGTAATAAAATTACAGTCTTTTAGTTCTATCTATAGATACCACAAATTAATTTATTTTAAGATTTCAAATCAAATCTGAATCTGGATTGTTGCAAACATCTAATTAGATTTGGTATTTGTGGATTTCTTGAAAACTTGAGTGATAGGTTGTTTGGTTTGATAAAATATATTTTACGCAAAATTATGTTTTTTTTTACAAATTAATTTTTTAATAATTTAAATTCTGATTAAATTTTAATAATTATTTATTTTTTCTTGTTTTTGCATTTTACATATCCTTATTATCAAGTTGATTAACGAAATTGTCACATGCATATAAGAATATATCATACCTCACAATATTGTCAAGGATAAAAGTTCTCGTAAAATCTGACGATGCGATGTATTTTGTGAGTGACAAAACAATGTTGTAAGTGATAAAACTCCCGACAATCCTAACTTTTTATTAATAAAAAAATATTTATTATAATAAATTTTAAACATTTTGTAATTTTTATAATTAGCATAAAATAAATTTCAAATAGATTTTATAATAATTCAAATTTAAATATTTCAATATTAAAATTTAAATAAAAATGAATATTTTAAAATTAAAATTCGAAATTTAAGTTCAAATAGTTATCCGCGAATAAACGATCATAATTATCAGAATTCCACCATTTCCGCAGCAGGCCTACATAACAAAAAGCTTCGTGTTACATGCCTACTCGAGTAAAAGCCAAATAACAATATTTTCAATTAGTATTAATTAAAAAAATGGTAATGGTTACACTCAAATATAAAATATAAAATATATTTTTCTCTCAAGCATAATGATCCATCTTCCATCTGCACTCTTTAGATACTCGTCTTCCACTGCATCCATACTCTCTTGCTATTCATGATTTATCGGTGCATCTTGTGACATTGAATGTGTGAAATGATGGGATTATGTAGGTTGTTATGTTGATGAAGGCACACGTGAAGGATGTAGAATGCAGAATCTTTCGGGCTGCATAAATGATGAAGGTATGTATGGGGATGTGAAATGCGGGATCTTCCGGACTACATGGATGATAAAGGAAAATACAAAATTTGGGATCCTCCATAATGCATGGATGATTCCCTCGGTTGCTTGGATGATGAGTTTGTATATCAAGGGGCAGATAAATATTAGTGGGCACTTGAATGGGAAGATAGAGATATCCAAGTGGATAATAGTGTAGTAAGAACTTACTAGTAAGAAAAACTTTAAACAAGAACTATACACATATATCCTAGGATCAATCTAGTCGATCCTTTAAGTAACCAAAGTATCAATTTTGGAAGACTAACGTTTGTTTACCAAAATCCAAGATAAACATATTGGCACGCCTAGTGGGACCCATGTGTCTAGTTTTTTCTTGTATTTGAAACAAATTATGCATTAGTTCGTCATACAAATTTTTCTCAAACTTTGTTGCATGAGATTGAGAAGTGGTACGCTAAGAACGAATCAAGCCCAAAAAAGGAAGTACGTTAGAAAGATGGTTAATCCACCAAACAGCAATGGAGAAAAACCTCCTCATTCGACATGAGAGGATATGGCGGCATCAAATATGATCGAAACAATGTCTTCTAGAACGAGCACGACAACAATACCGTCAAGCGCTCAAAGTGGACCAGTAATATCATCCCCCTTGCGAACGTAGGGGAAACCACTAACCCCAGGACCATTAGGGACCAGTAGTTTTAGGCCTTATGTGACTGGGTTACAATGCCAATGAATGGTCGCGAACAACCATATGACATACCAACTTCTATGATGGAAATTTTGCATAATAGTACGTCAACATTCATTGATCCAATGGTAACCGTAATTTTGCCATTACAAGGGTCGAGAACAACCGTTAACACTTTGGGTCGAAGCTCCCAACCTTTAGATGTTGGATTTTCTGCCCAATTACCCGCTTTCACAACCAATTATGCGGAAATATTAAGGCATGAAATGGAGGAAAGCAACCATGATATGGTTCATATACTTGCCCAACATATAGGGACGATATTCAATCCTCTAATCCAAAATACTACCCAAAATAATCAACACAATGCTCAGACTATTCAGCAATTGGCAGCGCTGATGACGTGTGTAACACCCCATTATTTTATTAGATATTTTATTATATTTTAATTGTTTGACTTATGCATTTTAATGATTTATTTTATGGTTGGGTGTTGGGAAGGTATGTATCCTTGAGTTAGGGGTATAGAGAGATGATAGAAGTAAGTAGAATGATTTAGAATTGTTTTGATAATTAAAAATAATGTTTTTTTTATTATATTAATTAGTGAAAATAGAATAATTTGGAAAAGTATAAGAAATTGAGAAAGTTAGTGGGAGGAAGCAATATGAGATAATTAAGTTTGAGCCAAATTGGTGATTTGGAAAAATTTACCCTAAAAATAAAAAGTTAAGAGAAACCTAGGTTTAGGGAGATTTTAATAATACGAGACATTTGAGAAAAAAGGAGCAAAGAGGCAATAAGAAAGGTGATCAAGAGAAGAGAGTGAAGGTTTCAATTCAGAATTTTCGCAAGGAATTCAGGTAAGGTTGAAAACTTGTTTCAATAGTAATGAGTATGGTAGAAGGGTAGAATGGATAAACCTTTAAAATCCTTAGGGTTTGGTGTTTTGATTCATAATTTTGAATTTGGATGCTATGATGGTTGTTATATGATGATTATATGATGAATTTCGTGTTCCTTATGTACGTGTATTTTTCTGTTTTTATGATTGAACATATATCCACCATAGTTGCAATTTCGAAGATTTTAGACATAATCTTAAAATTGTGATTAAATGATTTAATTATGTTAAAACTGTAAATTAACTTTAGATAATTAAATTATTGCATGGGTTATAATTTTTTGAGCATTTGGTTTTTTACGGAATCGAAATCGGAGGTCCGGAAGGCCTCCAACGATGAAAAACGCAGAAAAGTCTGCATTCTGTCCGTCACAATCGCGAGCTTTTTTTATGTTTTTCGGTCGAAATCGTTTTGGCCATAACTTTTGATCTGTAAGTCCAAATCGAGTGCCGTTTGAAGCGTTGGATATCTGAAACAATGGGAAATAACTTTGTTTCTGGAATAAAATAATTTTGGTGACTATTTCATGGACATTTTTGACGTTGAAGAAGATGTAAATTGTGTTGGAAATTCTAGAAAACAACAATTTTTTAGTAACGCCTTCGTGCACGGTTTTGATCATAACTTTCAACTCGTGAATCATTTTAGGTTGGGGTTTGAAGCATTAGAAATGTGACTCTAAGAGATATAATCTGATGGTTATAAGTGAATTGTTTTAGTATTATTACTATGCCTACTGTGTTGGTGAAGTTTTTGTTCATACGTTCGGTTAATGAATTGTTGACATATCCGGACGATTTTGGTCATAACTTTTATTCCGTAAGTTCGATTTTGATGTCGTTTGTGTTGGTGTAAGCCCTAGAGGTCAATACTTTTGGTACTTGTATCGAATTATTTATTAATAATAAAAGACATTTTCTTTATTATGGTTGATTAATAAAGTCCCTGGAATAGATAGTCCGTTTAATGTATTAAGTGTGACTTAATCATGAGAACACATTAAACATAAGGACACTATTCTTAAAGTATCCGTAGTCGAGCTTTAGTGTGAAGTGGGATAACATTAAATCATTAAGACTATTATGTTTGTAGACTGATGATCACATCTCATGGATCATGGATAAAGAGTTATCAAGTCTTAAACATAGGTATGAATATTAGGAGTAATATTTATACCGGATTGACCCTCTATGAGAATACTATATAGAAAATTATGCAAAGTGTCATAAGTTATTCTCATGGTGATAATAGTGTATACCACTCTTCGACCTGAAACCACTATGGATCCTAGATGTGGAGTCGAGTGCTTTATTGCTGATCCAACGTTGTCCGTAACTGGATAACCATAAAGATAGTTGATGGGTACTCCACAAATCATGCTGAGGGACATGAGTGTCCTAGATGGAATTTGCCCATCCTACGTAACAGGATAAATGTCTATGGGCCCAATATTGAACTGGACAAGGGTGACACGGTCTGTACCTTGTGTTCAATATAGACATAAGGGCAAAGGGGTAATTATACACATAATTATTATCATATGAGGTTTTGTCAGATCACATGACATTTTCGTGTCTTGGGTAGCAGTGATGTGTTGCTAGATACCGCTCACTGTTTATTATGTTAATTGCGTGATTTAATATAATTGCCAACGTCGCGAAAACCTACAGGGTCACACACAAAGGACGGATTGATGAGAAATAGAGTAACTAAGGAACAGTAAGATACGGTGCACTTAGGTGGGAGTCGAAATATGGTAAGGTACCAAATACTTAAGTGATTTTGGCATATTATGAGATATGGGCTAAAATACACTTAAGTGGGCTTTTTAGCTTGAAGCCCACATAAGTGGTTCTATAAATAGAACCCCTTGGGTAGAATCATTGTCACTCCACAGAGATTCAACTCAAGTGAAGAGTTGGAATTTCGTTTCTCTCTCTCACTCAAAGCCTTCATTCGTACCAGCTAGCACTGAGATTGAAGGAATCTGTTCGTGTGGACTGAGTAGAGACGTTGTCATCGTTCAACGTTCGTGATCACTCCGTGGATCTGTATCAAAGTTTTTGATCATTATCAGAGATCTGCACCAAAGGTTTGAATCGCCACAAGAGGTAACGATTCTATCACTGATCATGCCCATTCGTAAGGATCACTAAATGGAGAAATTTTTAAATTTCGCTGCGCCTTGGATGGCAATTCTCCTTCAGTGGTATCAGAGCCACTTATGAAACCATGAATCTGATAATTGTTTTTGTTCTGTATTAATATGATTAAAGATAGAATGAATCAAAGATTAAATTGAGATCGATCAAGTTACATATATATGAT
Source organism: Lathyrus oleraceus (assembly GCF_024323335.1). NCBI lineage: Eukaryota > Viridiplantae > Streptophyta > Magnoliopsida > Fabales > Fabaceae > Lathyrus > Lathyrus oleraceus. Next base: position 439,287,174 of record NC_066582.1, on the reverse strand, counting down.
ATATGTAATCCTGATGCAAAATACATTATATATGATATAATGTTCTCGTTTCGTTCATTCAAACACTCAATGGTTATTTTCCTTTGAGCGATCAATGGTCATTTTCTTCTTGATCTGACATTAGTATGGTGAAGCAATGACGTGTTGATCAATCATACTGAATCAACAATCGAGATGTGTTAGACGGTCTGAAATTGGTGCATCAGGGTTAGTGACGGGACAAGGGTTGTGTTGTCAGAGAGTTATGCGATTGGGGTTATGACTGCACAAGAGTTGTCCTTTCTAAAACACTTTTTGGAATAGTGTTAACCGGTAAACGCATATGGTTAACCGGTTAACGCAATACGAAATAAATTTTTTGAGTTTTTCAAACAGTGTTAACCGGTTAACGCTTTTGGTTAACCGGTTAACGCAAGGCGGAAAACAGTTTTCCAAGACATTTTCAAACAGTGTTAACCGGTTAACGCATTTGGTTAACCGGTTAACACAAGGCAGAAAAGAATTTTTTTGAACAGATTTCAAACAGTGTTAACCGGTTAACGCATATGGTTAACCGGTTAACGCAAGGCAAAATTCACCCGTTCGGCTAACTCAGTGCTTTAAAAGTATCAAGTGTTGATGCGAAAAGCGACATTGATTTTACATGAATTGCTCATTAAAATATGGTGATCGATCGTCGAGATTTAATTTGATTTTAATTAATTAAAGGAATTAATAATAATAATAATAAAGTGTTTATTATTGTCTTGTGGTGATCGGTTATGGCCTTAGTCTTCCTTTATTCTGCTTTGGGTTTTAAAATACGACCTGCGTGTCGTGCCTCTCTCTTTATCTCCCAAATGTAACTTCTTTTCTCATCTCACTCCCTCGTATGTAAAACGAGTTTCTTTTATGTAATGTAATGATATGAAGAAAGCAAAGAAGTCAGTGCCAAAGGAGGACAACCTTGAAGATCTTGCTTTGAGAAGCTTAGACCGTTGTTTGGTTAGCTTAGGTTCTCTCATTGGCTTGGGAGAACAAATTGCGCTAGGGGCCATAACTGTTTCATTATGTATGTATGTATGTTGATGCATATGAATGTATGTTGATGCATGTGAGAGACGGTTTATATGATAAACAATCCGGTGAGATCAGAAAAATTGCAATTCCCTCAAGTTAAATATTAATTTTATGCTTTCCAAGTTTTAACACTCATCAAGACTAGTAATGGATAATGTAGGTTTCTCCTACGCGAGGTGCATGATCTATATATTAGTAAGGTGCGATGGGATAATTGTAATATCCAACTGTTAAAACAATGGGTCAAACTTAACTAAACAAATTATAATAAGATTATATATATTTTTAGAAGCAAGAGTTGGGAATGATCCATATGATGGATTGGAATAAGGAGTTATTCACCCAAGTGAAATTTTCGAGAGTTGTATGAGATACAATTGGAAGGATTTCCTACCTAAATAACCTAGTTTTGTGTAATCCGCCTACGCGGACTTAGAACGAAGTGAAATATGGATCTCGACCCACTAGAAAATCTTCCAGCGGGATTTTCCGAATCAAATGATGAGGGTCATTTGTTTTGAATAAAATAGTGGGAGCATGTTTAATTAAAGGCCTAATTAAATATGTCAATGATACTTATATTTTCATTAATCCTTGTGTAGATTACCATGACAGCAAACACCTCTAACAACATCTTGCGATCAATCCTTGATAAGGAAAAATTGTTTGGGACAAATTTTCTGGATTGACACCGAAACCTGAGGATTGTCCTCAAACATGATAAAAAGCTGTATGTCTTGGAGACACCTGTTCCTGAAGAGGAACCTCCTAGTTCTGCACCTAAGGCAGAAAGAGATGATTATAAGAAGCATGTCGATGATGCCAATGAAACTGCTTGTCTCATGCTTGCTACCATGAACTCAGAATTGCAAAAGCAACATGAGAACATGTCAGCGTTCGATATGATCGAACACCTGAAGATGCTCTATCAAGAGCAAGCAAGGCATGAGAGGTTTGAAGTTTCAAAAGCCCTTTTTCAAGGCAAGTTAGCTGAGGGAGCCCCTGTAGGTCCCCATGTACTCAAGATGATTGGGTATGTGGAAAACCTTGAGAGATTGGGTTTTCCCCTCAAAAAGGAACTTGCGACTAATTTGATCTTGCAATCGTTGCCAGATAGTTTCAGTCAATTTGTCCTATATTTCAATATGATTGATATGGACAAATCTCTTCCTGAACTGCTCACCATGTTAAGAACTGCCGAGCAGAATCTGAAGTCAAAAGGGAAGTCCATTCTGATGATCGGAAATGGAAAGAGACAGAACAAAAGGCCCACTAAGCAAGGTGATAAAGGGAAAGGCAAGGAAGTTGCCAAACCCAGACCCACCGTTGCTGCTTTAAATCCTAGTGGAGGCATAGCAAAAGAAGGCACCTGCTTCCATTGCGGTAAGACCGGACGCTGGAAGAGGAACTGCCCAAAGTACCTGGAAGATAGGAAGAATGGAGTAGAGACTTCAACTTCAGGTATTTTTGTTATTAATTTATCTACTTCTGCATCATGGGTATTAGATACTGGATGCGGTTCTCACATTTATACAAATGTGCAGGGGCTGAAAAGAAGTAGAGATTTGGCAAAAGGTGAAGTTTACCTACGAGTTGGCAATGGAGCAAAGGTTGCTGCCTTAGCCGTAGGAACTTATGTATTGACTTTACCTAGTGGTTTAATAATTCAGTTAGAGAACTGTTATTATGTACCTGCAATTAGCACGGATATTATTTCCGTTTCTTGTTTGGACAAGATTGGTTTTTCATTAATAATAAAGAACAATTATTGCTGAATTTATTTGAATGATATATTCTATGCTAATGCACAGAAGAACAATGGACTATATGTACTTGATCTTGAAATGCCTAGTTATAACATTAATACTAAAAGGATGAAACCTAATGAGTTAAATCCAACTTACCTTTGGCATTGTCGATTAGGCCACATAAATGAGAAACGCATTTCCAAACTCCATAAAGATGGATTGTTGGACTCTTTTGATTATGAATCATATGAGACATGCAGATCTTATTTAATTGGAAAGATGACAAAGTCTCCATTCACAGGAAAAAGGTGAAAGAGATAATGATCTTTTGGCACTCATATATACTAATGTATGTGGACCACTGAACATACCAGCCAGAGGAGGTTTTCAGTACTTCATCATATTTACTATGATTTCAGTAGATATGGTTATCAGAGTCCTTTGAAAAGTTCAAAGGAATTCAAGAATGAAGTACAAAACCAACTAGGTAAGAATATTAAAACTCTTCAATCAGATCGAGGTGGTGAGTATTTAAGCCTAGAGTTTGATGACCATCTGAAAGAGTGTGGGATCCTATCCCAACTCACTCCTCCTGGAACACCCTTATGGAATGGTGTATCTGAGAGAAGAAATTAAACCCTGTTGGACATGGTCCGATCCATGATGAGTCACACTGATCTTCCAAACTCCTTTTGAGGACATGCACTATTGATATCAGCTTATACACTTAACCATGTTCCATCCAAAAGGTTGAGAAGACACCATATGAGATATGGAGTGGTAAGAAACCACGTATGTCTTACATGAAGATTTGGGGTTGCGAAGTTTATGTGAAACGACGAATTTCAACTAAGCTTGAGCCCAAATCTGACAAATGCTTATTTGTGGGGTATCCTAAAGAAACAAGAGGGTATTACTTCTACAATCCTTCAGAGGGCAAAGTGTTTGTCGCTCGAACTGGAGTTTTCCTGGAAAGGGATTTTATTTCCAAAGGAATCAATGGGAGGAAAGTAGAGCTTGAAGAAATTCAAGAATCACAAAGCATCGATACACCTATGGAGGAATTAGAGCAGGAAACACAAGTAGTTGTGTAAGATCAACCTGCTCAAGTAGAACAAGACCAGCGTAGGTCAAGCAGGATACATCACTTACCTGAGAGATATGGATATCTCATAACAGATCAAGGTGATGTATTACTCATGGATCAAGATGAGCCTGTGACCTACTCATGGAATCTTCGTTTTGATGAAACTGTAAAACAATATGGATTCATCAAGAACAAAGATGAGCCTTGTGTCTACAAGAAGGTTAGTGGGAGCATGATCGTATTCCTGGTATTATATGTAGATGACATATTACTCATTGGAAACGATATCCCTACCCTGCAACAAGTAAAGTCTTGGTTGGGGAAATGCTTTTCTATGAAGGACCTAGGTGAAGCAGCCTATATGATAGGAATCAGAATCTATAGAGATAGATCACAAAATCGCTTGGCCTAAGTCAGAGTACATAGACAAAGTGTTGAGACGCTTTAATATGAATGATTCCAATGGTTATGTGTTTTGCTTAAATGGTGGCGCTGTGAGCTTGAAAAGTTCAAAGCAAGATACAGTTGCTGATTCTACAACCAAAGCCGAGTATAGTGCTGCCTCAAGTGCAGCAAAGGAAGCTGTTTGGATCAAAAGGTTCATTAGTGAACTTGACATAGTTCCTAGCATAGTGGATCCCATTGGTCTCTATTATGATAACAATGGTGCTATCGCACAAGCTAGGGAACCTAGATCTCACCAACGATCCAAACACATACTCAGGCGTTATCACCTCATTCGAGAGATAACAGATAGAGGAGATGTGAAAATATGCAAAGTACCTACACTTGACAATATTGTTGACCCACTGGAAAAGCCTCTTACGCAGCAAAAGCATGATGGCCATACTAGATCAATGGGCATAAGGGGTATGTCTGATTGGCTCTAGTGCTAGTGGGAGATTGTTGGTGTAAGCCCTAGAGGCCAATACTTTTGGTACTTGTATCGAATTATTTATTAATAATAAAAGGCATTTTCTTTATTATGGTTGATTAATAAAGTCCCTGGAATAGATAGTCCATTTAATGTATTAAGTGTGACTTAATCATGAGAACACATTAAACATAAGGACACTATTCTTAAAGTATCCGTAGTCGAGCTTTAGTGTGAAGTGGGATAACATTAAAGCATTAAGACTATTATGTTTGTAGACTGATGATCACATCTCATGGATCATGGATAAAGAGTTATCAAGTCTTAAATATAAGTATGAATATTAGGAGTAATATTTCTACCGGATTGACCCGCTATGAGAATACTATATAGAAAGTTATGCAAAGTGTCATAAGTTATTCTCATGGTGATAATGGTGTATACCACTCTTCGACCTGAAACCACTATGGATCCTAGATGTGGAGTCGAGTGCTTTATTGCTGATCCAACATTGTCCGTAACTGGATAACCATAAAGACAGTTGATGGGTACTCCAGAAAGCATGCTGAGGGACATGAGTGTCCTAGATGGAATTTGCCCATCCTGCGTAATAGGATAAATGTCTATGGGCCCAATATTGAACTGGACAAGGGTGACAAGGTTTGTACCTTGTGTTCAATATAGACATAAGGGCAAAGGGGTAATTATACACATAATTATTATCACAGGAGGTTTTGTCAGATCACATGACATTTTCGTGTCTTGGATAGCAGTGATGTGTTGCTAGATACTGCTCACTGTTTTTTATGTTAAATGCGTGATTTAATATAATTGCCAACATCGCGAAAACCTACAGGGTCACACACAAAGGACAGATTGATGAGAAATAGAGTAACTAAGGAACACCATAAGGTACGGTGCACTTAGGTGGGAGACGAAATATGGTAAGGTACCAAATACTTAAGTGATTTTGGCATATTATGAGATATGTTCCAAAATACACTTAAGTGGGCTTTTTAGCTTGAAGCCCATACAAGTGGTTCTATAAATAGAACCCCTTGGGTATAAGCATTGTCACTCCACAGAGATTCAACTCAAGTGAAGAGTTGGAATTTCGTTTCTCTCTCTCACTCAAAGCCTTCATTCGTACCAGCTAGCACTGAGATTGAAGGAATCCGTTCGTGTGGACTGAGTAGAGACGTTGTCATCGTTCAACGTTCGTGATCACTCTGTGGATCTGTATCAAAGGTTTTGATCATTATCAGAGATCTGCACTAAAGGTTTGAATCGCCACAAGAGGTAACGATTCTATCACTGATCATGCCCATTCGTAAGGATCACTAAATGGAGAAATTTTTAAATTCCGCTGCGCCTTGGATGGAAATTCTCCTTCAGTTTGAAGCGTTAGAAAGCTAACACTCATACCTAAAACATGATAGTGATTATTGATATGTGTTAGATGCCCAAAAGTGCTTATTTGAGCTATCAAATGTGGGCATCTTTCACTCGTTTTTGTTGCTAAAGTGTTCGAAATCGCCATTGCTTTATATGATTTGCAATATAATGTTAAATGATCTTGGTACCCTTAATTTGTGTGTTATTGTGCAGGAATAAGGCATGAAAGAATAGAAAACAAAGACACAAGAAGATTGGCAAAGGGACTAAGAAAGGAAGCATTCATCAGCATGCTCGCTAGGTGAGTGCTGTAGCGAAGCGCTCGCTAGGCGAGCACCCAGCGAGGTGGTAACGAATACTCCCAGGATTTTATAGTAGCAAACATCAACATACTCGCTAGGTGAGCACCTAGCGAAGGAGGTAGCGAGCGCGCCCAAACTTGGTCAAAAGAGCAGCCAACACTTACTCGCTAGGCGAGCCTCTAGCGAAGTTGCAGCGAGCATTCCAGTAGCAAAATCACCAAAACTCGCTGGAGCGAAGGTGGAAGCGTGGGCTTCGCCTAGCGAACAAGTGAAATTCAGACTTAGATATTTCTGGGCGCAGGTGCCTCTGGTGCCTCATTTTGGGGCTCGCTAGGCGAGCCATTCTGCTCGCCTAGCGAGCGTGACAGCATGACAGCAACACTATAAGTAGCAGGGGCTACTTTTAGGAGCCATACTTTTGTACTTTCACACTTAGATATTTTTACAGCATTCTTAGAGATATTTTGTGACCTAGAAACACTTCTTCTTCATTTTTCTTCATCTCTTAACAATATTCTACAAAAAGAAGGTGGATTCCCATCCAAATCGATTCTTCGACTTGGATGTTGATCAACCTTCAACCGAGACTTATTGTACAAGCTACCATGAAAATGAGTAGCTAAGTCCATCATTTTGTCAAGGTTAGATGTAGATGATCATAAGCTTTGTATGTAAATGAGATGATCTTCATTTGTAGACTCTTTAATGATGAATATATGGTGAAAACTTTGTTTTATTGAAAACTCTTTGTGTTGGTTTATGATCGAGAGATGTTTACCAACTCTTTACCTAGGTTTTCATCCAATCTTGTTTGTTAGCTAGAGATAGTAATGAATGATTTTGTTCACCATAAAGTTGAACCAAAAAGTTGTCATTTTGATAGATTGTGTTAGAGATAAACAATGGATCAAAATGGGAAAACCCACAATGTGTGTTAGAGATAAACACGTTGGGAGGACTTTGTGAAATAGTTTATCACCTAAAGGAGTTTATAAGTTTTGTTGATCGAACATATGCATGCAAAGTGATCGTTGAACCCTAACTTTTGACAATATTTCTCAAAACGTTAAAAGAATACTCTTACCGCAATTTATTACTTCTTTTATGCAAGATACCGTGACTAAAAACCAAAACCCCTTGTTACCTTAAGCTAAGAATTAAAACAACTGTCGAAAGGAGGCGATATCTCACAATCTCTGTGGAGACGATAACAAAAACCCGACACTTCAAAATTACTTTCAACAAAATGGCGCCGTTGCCGGGGATTGTGAATTGATATTGCAAGCATCGCAATAGTTGATTAGTTTTTAGCTTTCAAATTTTTGACTTGTGCTTGTTAATTTGTTTGGTTTAGTGTGCAACTATCGTTTTATGCGAGGGCAGATTCCTGAGGACGAACTTCTTTTTGATCCTGAGATCGAAAGAACCGCAAGGAGACTGAATAGCAAAACAAGACGTAGGAGGCAACAAGCTAGACAACGACAAGAACAAGGAGAATGTTCTTCTACAACACACACACCACCACCTTTCACACCTATCATGGATCCACCACAACAACCACCGCCCATTTCCACACCTTGTGTCAACAGTCCAAGGAACACTGCTCAGTTTGCCAACCACACGGGAAGGCAAGCCGAGATGAAGACGGGAACTCTAAATTTGCTATATGGAAGTCCATTCACCGGAATGGACCATGAAGACCCCTTTGCTTTTCTCACCAAATTTTATGAGATAGCATTGGCGGCCGGAGTTGATCAAGCTCAAGAGCTACCATTGTTCAAGAGATTATTTCCTCATGCTTTGCTCGGCAAAGCAAAAGATTGGTACTTGGATCAAACACCTGCAGTCATGACGGATTGGAACGTGCTGGAAGAGAAGTTCATCGAAAGATTTTTCTCCCCACAACCGTTTCATGGAATCCAAAACGGCTATCTCTGTGTTTTCGCAAGGAACCAATGAGTCGTTGAATGAGGCATGGGAGAGATTTAAATCCATGCTCCGGAAGTGCAAAGGGCATGGTTTTGACGAAATGACACAAATCCATATTTTCAGGAATGGCCTCCAACCCAATTGCAAAACTTTGTTGGATGCTACCTCGGGTGGTTCTCTATTGTCTAAAAGCGCCGAAGAAGCCACCAATATCATTAACCGAATGGCTCTAAATGACCTCCAAAGTCAAAGTAGAGGCAACTCTTTGAAGAAAACGGGAGTGCTTGAACTTGGGACGAACGATGCTATTCTTGCCCAAAACAAACTCATTTCACAACAAGTTGAACTCTTGACTCAACAAATAAAAGAGTTGAAAGAGCCTTCTAGAGCTAAACAAATAGCTTGTTGTGAGCTTTGCAAAGGTGAGCATGACACCGGGTTTTGTCCACCTCCCGGGTTCGAAGAGGTGAACTACATAGCGAACCAACGAGACTACCAACCGAGGCAACAACAATAACAACCTTATTAACCCATCCTCAAAACCAACAACAACACTATCAAGGGAATCAAGGGTTCCAACCTAGGGGTAACTACTACTATAACCAAGGTTATGGGGGTGGTTCTTCTAGCTGTCAAAACCCTCCCCAAAATCCTTACCAACCTCAACAACCGCCGGTCGTGACTTCAAAGTTGGAAGAGACATTGACACAATTTATGCAAATGTCGATGGCTAATCAAAAGAGCAACGATGCGGCGATCAAAAATCTCGAAACTCAAGTCGGTCAACTTGCTAAACAACTAGCGGAACAACAACCCGGTCCATCTTTTTCGTCGAACACGCAAACAAATCCTAAAGAGCATTATAAAGCGATAACGACGAGAAGTGGAAGGGAGTTGATTAGTGAGAATAAAAAGAGAGATGAGAGTGAAAAAAGAGAGGAAGAAAAAAATGATGAGGAGAAAATAATAGAGGATAATATTGAGGGTGAAGTTGGGGAGTGGAGTGAGGGAGAAGTTGAAAAGGATGAAATAAATGGTGAAGTTGAACATAAAGAAAGTGTGGAAGTCGAAAAGAATAAGAGTGATGAAGTGATAGTGGAGGTAGTGAAAAAGAATAGAGCAAGGAGTTCTAGAGTTGCTAAAGGAAAGGAGGTAGTGAGCGCTACTCCAATCCAAAACCTTCCATATCCACATGCTCCATCTAAAAGGGAGAATGAACGGCATTACGCCCGGTTCATGGATATTTTCAAACAACTTCAAGTGAACATTCCGTTTGCCGAAGCATTGGAGTAAATGCCTAAGTATGCGAAATTCATGAAAGACATACTTACAAAAAATCGGAGGTATACGGAACCGGAGACCATTGTCCTAGATGCGAGTTGTAGTGCAATCATTCAAAGGACGCTTCCGAAAAAAGAGGTTGATCCGGGACGAGTTACTTTGCCGGTTAAATTGGTGATGTCTATGTCGGAAAAGGACTAATTGATTTGGGGTCAAGCATTAATCTAATACCATTGTCTATTGTGAAGAGGCTTGGCAACATTGAAATTAAGGCCATCCGGATGACTTTGCAATTGGCCGATAAGTCGACTACCCATCCTCATGGCGTAACCCAAGATGTATTGGTCAAAGTTGACAAATTTTTCTTCCCAGTTGACTTCATTGTAATTGATATGGAAGAGGACGATGACGCTCCGCTCATTCTTGGCCGACCGTTCATGAAAACCGCACGCATGATGATTGATGTTGACGACGGTTTGATGAAGGTGAGGGTCCAAAATGAAGAAGTTACTTTTGATCTATTCGAAGCCATGAAGCATTCAAAAGATAGAAGTGATAGCTTTCGCATTGATGTGATCGAAGAGGCAACTCTTGAGGTTTCAAAAAATATTCATGATATAGACCCTATAGAGTTAGCTCTTGATGACTCCTTTGAAGTTTTCACAATTGAAGAAGATCAAGCTCTTGATGAATGCCTAAGGGAATTGGATAGTCTATAAGAGATAAACCCGTGGGAAGTGGAGGAGGAAGTACTGAAGAAGGAGGTTAATGATGAAAAATCGTCGATTGAATTGAAAATGTTACCTTCTACTTTGAAGTATGTATTCCTCGATGAGACCGAAGCAAAGCCGGTTATCATAAGCAACCTTTTAACAAAGAATGAAGAAGCCCGTTTGATCAATGTGTTGAAAAAGAATCAAGAAGCCATGGGTTGGACTCTTTCCGATCTCAAAGGAATTAGTTCTTCCTATTGCATGCACAAG